>NW_027675447.1:127500-130000 GCF_965601325.2 Salmo salar
TCCTGAATGTGATCGTTCTCATCTCCGTGAGAATATAAAGACTTGTGTTCTGACCCCAGTGCTTTTTTGTCCTCTCGTCTGAATGTGATCGTTCTCATTCTCCGTGAGAATATAAAGACCTTGTGGTTCTGACCCCAGTGCTTTTTTGCCTCTCGTCTGAATGTGATCGTTCTCATTCTCCGTGAGAATATAAAGACTTGTGTTCTGACCCCAGTGCTTTTTTGCCTCTCGTCTGAATGACGTTCTCATTCTCCGTGAGAATATAAAGACTTGTGTTCTGACCCCAGTGCTTTTTTGCCTCTCGTCTGAATGTGATCGTTCTCATTCTCCACGTAGATGATAGTAATGTAGGTGTTGGCGCCCGTTCTGTTGCAGGCAGATGTCCAGCGGGTGGACCGTCCGATTGGTTACTTCTCTAAGGAGTTTAACTTGTACCAGCTGAATTATTCTGTGGTAGAGAAGGAAATGCTTGAGCTTGTTTGTTGCGTCCAACGTTTTGATGTACACTGCTCAAAAAAATAAAGGGAACACTTGAACAACACAATGTAACTCCAAGTCAATCACACTTCTGTGAAATCAAACTGTCCACTTAGGAAGCAACACTGATTGACAATAAATTTCACATGCTGTTGTGCAAATGGAATAGACAACAGGTGGAAATTATAGGCAATTAGCAAGACACCCCCAATAAAGGAGTGGTTCAGCAGGTGGGGACCACAGACCACTTCTCAGTTCCTATGCTTCCTGGCTGATGTTTTTGGTCACTTTTGAATGCTGGCGGTGCTTTCACTCTAGTGGTAGCATGAGACAGAGTCTACAACCCACACAAGTGGCTCAGGTAGTGCAGCTCATCCAGGATGGCACATCAATGCGAGCTGTGGCAAGAAGGTTTGCTGTGTCTGTCAGCGTAGTGTCCAGAGCATGGAGGCGCTACCAGGAGACAAGCCAGTACATCAGGAGACGTGGAGGAGGCCGTAGGAGGGCAACAACCCAGCAGCAGGACCGCTACCTCTGCCTTTGTGCAAGGAGGAGCAGGAGGAGCACTGCCAGAGCCCTGCAAAATGACCTCCAGCAGGCCACAAATGTGCATGTGTCTGCTCAAACGGTCAGAAACAGACTCCATGAGGGTGGTATGAGGGCACGACGTCCACAGGTGGGGGTTGTGCTTACAGCCCAACACCGTGCAGGCTGTTTGGCATTTGCCAGAGAACACCAAGATTGGCAAATTCGCCACTGGCGCCCTGTGCTCTTGGCAGATGAAAGCAGGTTCACACTGAGCACGTGACAGACCGTAACAGAGTCTGGAGATGCCGTGGAGAACGTTCTGCTGCCTGCAACATCCTCCAGCATGACCGGTTTGACGGTGGGTCAGTTCATGGTGTGGGGTGGCATTTCTTTGGGGGGCTGCACAGCCCTCCATGTGCTCGCCAGAGGTAGCCTGACTGCCATTTGGTACCGAGATGAGATCCTCAGACCCCTTGTGAGACCATATGCTGGTGCGGTTGGCCCTGGGTCCTCCTCCTAATGCAAGACAATGCTAGACCTCATTTGGCTGGAGTGTGTCAGCAGTTCCTGCAAGAGGAAGGCATTGATGCTATGGACTGGCCCGCCCATTCCCCAGACCTGAATCCAATTGAGCACATCTGGGACATCATGTCTCGCTCCATCCACCAATGCCACGTTGCACCACAGACTGTCCAGGAGTTTGGCGGATGCTTTAGTCCAGGTCTGGGAGGAGATCCCTCAGGAGACCATCCGCCACCTCATCAGGAGCATGCCCAGGCGTTGAAGGGAGGTCATACAGGCACATGGAGGCCACACACACTACTGAGCCTCATTTTGACTTGTTTTAAGGACATTACATCGAAGTTGGATCAGCCTGTAGTGTGATTTTCCACTTTAATTTTGAGTGTGACTCCAAATCCAGACGTCCATGGTTTGATAAATTGGATTTCCATTGATTATTTTTGTGTGATTTTGTTGTCAGCACATTCAACTATGTAAAGAAAAAAGTATTTAATAAGATTATTTCTTTCATTCAGATCTAGGATGTGTTGTTTAAGTGTTCCCTTCATTTTTTTTGAGCAGTGTGTTCTGTTGGTTCAGGTGGCACCTCTCTCATGGTTGTACCCAGATCATAATCCCCTGACGATTCTGCCGTCCTTCACAGAACACAAATCAGAGGCTTATGCTCTGTTTTTTGCAGACTTAAAATTTGTACATTTGCTATATTAAAAGGACATTAATATTTTTTTTTTTTAAATGTCCTTGCCAATTCTTTGTCCCAACGCCTCCATGACATACTGGGAGGTTATTGTTTTGGATAACTTCCTGTCTCCCTCTTGCTTCCCCAAGTTCGCTCTCCCCCTTTCTCTCCCTTTCTCTCCCTTTCTCTCCCTTTCTCTCCCTTTCTCTCCCTTTCTCTCCCTTTCTCTCCCTTTCTCTCCCTTTCTCTCCCTTTCTCTCCCTCTTAAAGTGTTCCTTAGGATCAGAGGATGCT
>NW_027675447.1:135000-137500 GCF_965601325.2 Salmo salar
AGATAGGAGATATGACACGGGGGTTTAAGTTAGAGATGTAACACAGGGGGTTTAAGTTAGGAGATGTAACACAGGGCTTTAAGATGGGAGATGTAACACAGGGGGTTTAAGATAGGAGATATAACACAGGGGGTTTAAGATAGGAGATATAACACGGGGGTTTAAGTTAGGAGATATAACACAGGGGGTTTAAGATAGGAGATATAACACAGGGGGTTTAAGTTAGGAGATATAACACAGGGGGTTTAAGATAGGAGATATAACACAGGGGGTTTAAGATAGGAGATATAACACAGGGGGTTTAAGATAGGAGATATAACACAGGGGGTTTAAGTTAGGAGATATAACACAGGGGTTTAAGATAGGAGATATAACACAGGGGGTTTAAGATAGGAGATATGACACGGGGGTTTAAGTTAGAGATGTAACACAGGGGGTTTAAGATAGGAGATATAACACAGGGGGTTTAAGATAGGAGATATAACACAGGGGGTTTAAGATAGGAGATATAACACAGGGGGTTTAAGATAGGAGATGTAACACAGGGGGTCCAAGCGATCCGACATATAACAACAGGGGGTTTAAGTCAGGAGATCACAACACAGGCGGTTTATCCATAGGACGATCTAACACAGCGCGTTTCAGAGAGGCGATCCATAACGCAGCGCGGTTTAAGATAGGAGACATAACGCAGCGCGGTTTAAGTTAGGAGACATAACGCAGCGCGGTTTAAGTTAGGAGACATAACGCAGCGCGGTTTAAGATAGGAGACATAACGCAGCGCGGTTTAAGATAGGAGACAAGACGCAGCGCGGTTTAAGAGAGCAGACATAACACGGCGCGGTTTAAGATAGGAGATGCAACACTGGCCAAGCGATCCGTCTAGAGGAACAACATGCTGCTCTGTCTAGGAGATCACAGGACCAAACGCTGCTCTGTATCCAGACGAACAATATGACTGCTCTGTTCAGAGAGTCGACCAAACGCTGCTCTGTTTAGAGGAACAAACGCTGCTCTGTTTAGAGGAACAAATGCTGCTCTGTTTAGAGGAACAAACGCTGCTCTGTTTAGAGGAACAAACGCTGCTCTGTTTAGAGGAACAAACACTGCTCTGTTTAGAGGAACAAATGCTGCTCTGTTTAGAGGAACAAATGCTGCTCTGTTTAGGTGTTTAGAGGAATAAACGCTGCTCTGTTGAGAGGAACAAATGCTGCTCTGTTTAGAGGAACAAACGCTGCTCTGTTTAGAGGAACAAACGCTGCTCTGTTTAGAGGAACAAATGCTGCTCTGTTTAGGTGTTTAGAGGAACAAACGCTGCTCTGTTTAGAGGAACAAACGCTGCTCTGTTTAGAGGAACAAACGCTGCTCTGTTTAGAGGAACAAACGCTGCTCTGTTTAGAGGAACAAACACTGCTCTGTTTAGAGGAACAAACGCTGCTCTGTTTAGAGGAACAAATGCTGCTCTGTTTAGGTGTTTAGAGGAACAAACGCTGCTCTGTTTAGAGGAACAAATGCTGCTCTGTTTAGAGGAACAAACGCTGCTCTGTTTAGAGGAACAAACGCTGCTCTGTTTAGGTAATTAGAGGAACAATTAAACAAATAAACAGAGATCTGTAATTACAGACGTAATTAAACACTTGACTGGAGGACAGACAGCAGCCCTCTCAATTGATTCCTAATCAGTCCCCTGGTTCCTGCCACTTGGTCCCCAGCCAGGGGGGTACAGCGGTGCCAGTGTCCGCCCCTGGGCAGAGTCCGTATGCCAAGCAGGCCTCTCTGGTGCCAGGCAGGACAGCAGAGCCCCAGGTCTCCAGTGTCTGATGGGGAGACTGGGGGGAGACAGTTGGGAGAGTGGGGGGAGACAGACTCTCAGCCTCTCAGTCTCTCCTCCTCTCAGCCTCTCCTCCTCTCCTCCTCTCCTCCTCTCAGCCTCTCAGCCTCTCCTCCTCTCCTCCTCTCAGCCTCTCAGCATCTCCTCCTCTCAGCCTCTCCTCCTCTCCTCCTCTCCTCCTCTCCTCCTCTCAGTCTCTCCTCCTCTCAGCCTCTCCTCCTCTCAGCCTCTCCTCCTCTCCTCCTCTCAGCCTCTCAGCATCTCCTCCTCTCAGCCTCTCCTCCTCTCCTCCTCTCCTCCTCTCCTCCTCTCAGTCTCTCCTCCTCTCAGCCTCTCCTCCTCTCCTCCTCTCCTCCTCTCCTCCTCTCCTCCTCTCAGCCTCTCCTCCTCTCAGCCTCTCCTCCTCTCCTCCTCTCCTCCTCTCCTCCTCTCAGCCTCTCCTCCTCTCAGCCTCTCCTCCTCTCAGCATCTCAGCCTCTCAGCATCTCCTCCTCTCAGCCTCTCCTCCTCTCAGCATCTCCTCCTCTCAGCCTCTCCTCCTCTCCTCCTCTCCTCCTCTCCTCCTCTCCTCCTCTCAGCCTCTCCTCCTCTCAGCATCTCAGCCTCTCAGCATCTCCTCCTCTCAGCATCTCCTCCTCTCAGCCTCTCCTCCTCTCAGCATCTCCTCCT
>NW_027675447.1:142500-152500 GCF_965601325.2 Salmo salar
CAAGCCATCAGTCTGCTGAACAGCTTCTACCCCCAAGCCATCAGACTGCTGAACAGCTTCTACCCCCAAGCCATCAGACTGCTGAACAGCTTCTACCCCCAAGCCATCAGACTGCTGAACAGCTTCTACCCCCAAGCCATCAGACTGCTGAACAGCTTCTACCCCCAAGCCATCAGTCTGCAGAACAGCTTCTCTCCCCAAGCCATCAGACTGCTGAACAGCTTCTACCCCCAAGCCATCAGACTGCTGAACAGCTTCTACCCCCAAGCCATCAGACTGCTGAAACTTCTACCCCCAAGCCATCAGACTGCTGAACAGCTTCTACCCCCAAGCCATCAGTCTGCTGAACAGCTTCTACCCCCAAGCCATCAGACTGCTGAACAGCTTCTACCCCCAAGCCATCAGACTGCTGAACAGCTTCTACCCCCAAGCCATCAGACTGCTGAACAGCTTCTACCCCCAAGCCATCAGACTGCTGAACAGCTTCTACCCCCAAGCCATCAGACTGCTGAACAGCTTCTACCCCCAAGCCATCAGACTGCTGAACAGCTTCTACCCCCAAGCCATCAGACTGCTGAACAGCTTCTACCCCCAAGCCATCAGACTGCTGAAACTTCTACCCCCAAGCCATCAGACTGCTGAACAGCTTCTATCCCCAAGCCATCAGACTGCTGAACAGCTTCTACCCTCAAGCCATCAGACTGCTGAACAGCTTCTATCCCCAAGCCATCAGACTGCTGAACAGCTTCTACCCCCAAGCCATCAGACTGCTGAACACTGCTGAACAGCTTCTACCCCCAAGCCATCAGACTGCTGAACAGCTTCTACCCCCAAGCCATCAGACTGCTGAACAGCTTCTACCCCCAAGCCATCAGACTGCTGAACACTGCTGAACAGCTTCTACCCATAAGCCATCAGACTGCTGAACAGCTTCTACCCCCAAGCCATCAGACTGCTGAAACTTCTACCCCCAAGCCATCAGACTGCTGAACAGCTTCTACCCCCAAGCCATCAGTCTGCTGAACAGCTTCTACCCCCAAGCCATCAGACTGCTGAACAGCTTCTACCCCCAAGCCATCAGACTGCTGAACAGCTTCTACCCCCAAGCCATCAGACTGCTGAACAGCTTCTACCCCCAAGCCATCAGACTGCTGAACAGCTTCTACCCCCAAGCCATCAGACTGCTGAACAGCTTCTACCCCCAAGCCATCAGACTGCTGAACAGCTTCTACCCCCAAGCCATCAGACTGCTGAACAGCTTCTACCCCCAAGCCATCAGACTGCTGAAACTTCTACCCCCAAGCCATCAGACTGCTGAACAGCTTCTATCCCCAAGCCATCAGACTGCTGAACAGCTTCTACCCTCAAGCCATCAGACTGCTGAACAGCTTCTATCCCCAAGCCATCAGACTGCTGAACAGCTTCTACCCCCAAGCCATCAGACTGCTGAACACTGCTGAACAGCTTCTACCCCCAAGCCATCAGACTGCTGAACAGCTTCTACCCCCAAGCCATCAGACTGCTGAACAGCTTCTACCCCCAAGCCATCAGACTGCTGAACACTGCTGAACAGCTTCTACCCATAAGCCATCAGACTGCTGAACAGCTTCTACCCCCAAGCCATCAGACTGCTGAACAGCTTCTACCCCCAAGCCATCAGACTGCTGAACAGCTTCTACCCCCAAGCCATCAGACTGCTGAACAGCTTCTATCCCCAAGCCATCAGACTGCTGAACAGCTTCTACCCCCAAGCCATCAGACTGCTGAACAGCTTCTACCCCCAAGCCATCAGTCTGCTGAACAGCTTCTACCCCCAAGCCATCAGACTGCTGAACAGCTTCTACCCCCAAGCCATCAGACTGCTGAACAGCTTCTACCCCCAAGCCATCAGACTGGTGAACAGCTTCTATCCCCAAGCCATCAGATTGCTGAACAGCTTCTACCCCCAAGCCATCAGACTGCTGAACAGCTTCTATCCCCAAGCCATCAGACTGCTGAACACTGCTGAACAGCTTCTACCCCCAAGCCATCAGACTGCTGAACAGCTTCTACCCCCAAGCCATCAGACTGCTGAACAGCTTCTACCCCCAAGCCATCAGACTGCTGAACAGCTTCTACCCCCAAGCCATCAGACTGCTGAACAGCTTCTATCCCCAAGCCATCAGACTGCTGAACAGCTTCTACCCTCAAGCCATCAGACTGCTGAACAGCTTCTATCCCCAAGCCATCAGACTGCTGAACAGCTTCTACCCCCAAGCCATCAGACTGCTGAACACTGCTGAACAGCTTCTACCCCCAAGCCATCAGACTGCTGAACAGCTTCTACCCCCAAGCCATCAGACTGCTGAACAGCTTCTACCCCCAAGCCATCAGACTGCTGAACAGCTTCTACCCCCAAGCCATCAGACTGCTGAACACTGCTGAACAGCTTCTACCCCCAAGCCATCAGACTGCTGAACAGCTTCTACCCCCAAGCCATCAGACTGCTGAACAGCTTCTACCCCCAAGCCATCAGACTGCTGAACAGCTTCTACCCCCAAGCCATCAGACTGCTGAACAGCTTCTATCCCCAAGCCATCAGACTGCTGAACAGCTTCTACCCCCAAGCCATCAGACTGCTGAACAGCTTCTACCCCCAAGCCATCAGTCTGCTGAACAGCTTCTACCCCCAAGCCATCAGACTGCTGAACAGCTTCTACCCCCAAGCCATCAGACTGCTGAACAGCTTCTACCCCCAAGCCATCAGACTGGTGAACAGCTTCTATCCCCAAGCCATCAGATTGCTGAACAGCTTCTACCCCCAAGCCATCAGACTGCTGAACAGCTTCTATCCCCAAGCCATCAGACTGCTGAACACTGCTGAACAGCTTCTACCCCCAAGCCATCAGACTGCTGAACAGCTTCTACCCCCAAGCCATCAGACTGCTGAACAGCTTCTACCCCCAAGCCATCAGACTGCTGAACAGCTTCTACCCCCAAGCCATCAGACTGCTGAACAGCTTCTACCCCCAAGCCATCAGACTGCTGAACAGCTTCTACCCCCAAGCCATCAGACTGCTGAACAGCTTCTACCCCCAAGCCATCAGACTGCTGAACAGCTTCTACCCCCAAGCCATCAGTCTGCTGAACAGCTTCTACCCCCAAGCCATCAGACTGCTGAACAGCTTCTACCCCCAAGCCATCAGACTGCTGAACAGCTTCTACCCCCAAGCCATCAGACTGCAGAACAGCTTCTCTCCCCAAGCCATCAGACTGCTGAACAGCTTCTACCCCCAAGCCATCAGACTGCTGAACAGCTTCTACCCCCAAGCCATCAGACTGCTGAACAGCTTCTACCCCCAAGCCATCAGACTGCTGAACAGCTTCTACCCCCAAGCCATCAGACTGCTGAACAGCTTCTACCCCCAAGCCATCAGACTGCTGAACAGCTTCTACCCCCAAGCCATCAGACTGCTGAACAGCTTCTCTCCCCAAGCCATCAGACTGCTGAACAGCCAATCAAAGGGCTACCCAGACTGCTCTTTCACGCTTTTTTACTTAACACTTATTTTTCTTAAAATGTATTAATGCATTGTTGGTTAACGGCTCGTAAGTAAGCATTTCACTGTAAGGTCTACTACACCTGTTGTATTCAGCATTTCACTGTGAGGTCTACTACACCTGTTGTATTCAGCATTTCACTGTGAGGTCTACTACACCTGTTGTATTCAGCATTTCACTGTGAGGTCTACTACACCTGTTGTATTCAGCATTTCACTGTAAGGTCTACTACACCTGTTGTATTCAGCATTTCACTGTGAGGTCTACTACACCTGTTGTATTCAGCATTTCACTGTAAGGTCTACTACACCCGTTGTATTCAGCATTTCACTGTAAGGTCTACTACACCTGTTGTATTCAGCATTTCACTGTAAGGTCTACTACACCTGTTGTATTTGGCGCATGTGACAAATACAATTTGATTTGATTTGAACATCCCCAGAACGTGGTTACCATGTTCTCAGAACATGAGATATGGAATGTTCTAGACACGTTTCATGGGAGGAAATGTTCTTGCAACCTTCCCATGAACATTAATAACTTACCATGTTCTCTGTTGATGGCGACCATGTTCTCTGAGATGGCGACCATGTTCTCTGTTGATGGCGACCATGTTCTCTGAGATGGCGACCATGGCGACCATGTTCTCTGAGATGGCGACCGTGGCGACCACGTTCTCTGAGATGGCGACCATGGCGACCATGTTCTCTGAGATGGCGACCACGTTCTCTGAGATGGCGACCGTGGCGACCATGTTCTCTGAGATGGCGACCATGGCGACCATGTTCTCTGAGATGGCGACCGTGGCGACCATGTTCTCTGTTGATGGAATATTCCTCCTAACCCGTCAGAAAACGGGACACGTGAATGTTCTCGCAACGCTCCCAATGAAACCTGTCCAGAACATTAATATCTTAAATTCTGAGAACATGGTAACCATGTTCTGGATAAGTTGTATTTGACGTTAAAGGGAACGGTCTCTTGGGAACGTTCCTATGGAAACGTTAAGTAATGACCAAATGAGACTTTCGTTGGGGGGAACGTTCTCTAAAGTTGTGGGAAAACGTTTGTCGTTAGCTGAGTAGCTGACAGCTGTGCTGATCAGGGGGAGTCTACCCCCCCCCCCCCACCAACCACCCCTGAGACCAGCCGTAGCCGTGATGACAGGACAGCCAGCCCTCTAAATCACCACAGATTAACAGAGAGAAAGCTTCAAATCTATTGTGTGAAACAGTAAGTGAAGCAGCATGTTTTATCTAGAGCAGAGGAGCTAGGAGGTGATGTGTCTGGTGGCTCTTCCAAAACCGCTTTCCTCTCCATCTTAGATAAGCATACGCCATTCAAAAAATGTAGAACTAAGAACAGATATAGCCCTTGGTTCACCCCAGACTTGACTGCCCTTGACCAGCACAAAAACATCCTGTGGCGTTCTGCATTAGCATCGACTAGCCCCTGCGATATGCAACTCTTCAGGGAAGTCAGGAACCAATATACTCAGTCAGTTAGGAAAGCCAAGGCTAGCTTTTTCAAACAGAAATTTGCATCCTGTAGCACTAATTCCAAAAAGTTTTGTGACCCTGTAAAGTCCATGGAGAATAAGAGCACCTCCTCCCAGCTGCCCACTGCACTGAGGATAGGAAACTCTGTCACCACCGATAAATCCACTATAATTGAGAATTTCAATAAGCATTTTTCTACGGCTGGCCATGCTTTCCACCTGGCTACCCCTACGTCGGTCAACAGCTCTGCACCCCCCAACAGCAACTCGCCCAAGCCTCCCCCATTTCTCCTTCGCCCAAATCTAGACAGCTGATGTTCTGAAAGAGCTGCAAAATCTGGACCTTTTCTTTCTAAAAGTATCCGCCGAAATTGTTGCAACCTGGATTACTAGCCTGTTCAACCTCTTGTTCGTGTCGTCTGAGATTCCCAAAGATTGGAAAGCTGCCGCGGTCATCCCCCTCTTCAAAGGGGGAGACACTCTAGACCCAAACTGTTACCGACCTAAATCCATCCTACCCTGCCTTTCTAAGGTCTTTGAAAGCCAAGTCAACAAACAGATTACCGACCATTTCGAATCCCACCGCACCTTCTCCGCTATGCAATCATGTTTCCGAGCTGGTCACGGGTGCACCTCAGCCACGCTCAAGGTCCTAAACGATATCATAACCGCCATCGATAAGAGACAGTAGTGTGCAGCCGTCTTCATCGACCTGGCCAAGGCTTTCGACTCTGTCAATTACCGCATTCTAATCAGCAGACTCGACAGCCTTGGTTTCTCAAATGACTGCCTCGCCTGGTTCACCAACTACTTTTCAGATAGAGTTCAGTGTGTCAAATCGGAGGGCCTGTTGTCCGGACCTCTGGCAGTCTCTATGGGGGTGCCACAGGGTTAAATTAAAACTGTTCAATATTCAAAATAGCCTCCAACACTCTACTCAGCAAACTGGATGCAGTCTATCACAGTGCCATCCGTTTGTCACCAAAGCCCCATATACCACCCACCAATGCGACCTGTATGCTCTCATTGGCTGGTCCTCGATACATATTCGTCGCCAAACCCACTGGCTCCAGGTCATCTACAAGTCTCTGCTAGGTAAAGCCCTGCCTTATCTCAGCTCACTGGTTACGATAACAACACCCAACCGTAGCACGCGCTCCAGCAGGTATATCTCTCTGGTCATCCCCAAAGCCAATTCTTCCTTTTGCCGCCTTTCCTTCCAGTTCTCTGCTGCCAATGACTGGAACGAATTGGAAAAATCTCTGAAGCTGGAGTCTTATATCTCCCTCTCTAACTTTAAGCATCAGCTGTCAGAGCAGCTTACCGATCACAGTACCTGTACACAGCCCATCTGTAAATAGCCCACCCAACTACCTCATCCCCATATTATTACTTACCCTCTTGCTCTGTTGCACCCCCAGTATCTCTACTTGCACATCATCATCTGCTCATCTATCACTCCAGAATTAATGTTAAATTGTAATTATTTTCGCCTCTTTGGCCTATTTGTTGCCTCACCTCCCTACTCTTCTACATTTGCACTCACTGTACAAACATTTCTCTATTTGTCTTTTCTATTGTGTTATTGAAAGCACGTTTGTTTATTTGTAACTCTGTTTTTTTGTTTTTGTCGAACTGCTTTGCTTTATCTCGGCCAGGTCGCAGTTGTAAATGAGAACTTGTTCTCAACTGGCCTAACCTGGTTAAATAAAGGACTTGTTCTCAACTGGCCTACCTGGTTAAATAAAGGACTTGTTCTCAACTGGCCTATCTGGTTAAATAAAGGACTTGTTCTCAACTAGCCTACCTGGTTAAATAAAGGACTTGTTCTCAACTAGCCCACCTGGTTAAATAAAGGACTTGTTCTCAACTAGCCCACCTGGTTAAATAAATGGACCAGAGGGGCTAGGAGGTGGTATGTCGGTGTGTATCCAGACCAGAGGAGGTGGTATGTCTGTGTGTATCCAGGCCAGAGGAGGTGGTATGTCTGTGTGTATCCAGGCCAGAGGAGGTGGTATGTCTGTGTGTATCCAGGCCAGAGGAGGTGGTATGTCTGTGTTTATCCAGACCGGAGGAGGTGGTATGTCTGTGTGTATCCAGACCAGAGGAGGTGGTATGTCTGTGTGTATCCAGACCAGAGGAGGTGGTATGTCTGTGTGTATCCAGACCAGAGGAGGTGGTATGTCTGTGTGTATCCAGGCCAGAGGAGGTGGTATGTCTGTGTGTGTCCAGACCAGAGGGGCTAGGAGGTGGTATGATGTAAATGTCAGACTGAGAGACTACCTCATATAGGAGGAAGAGGAAGATACAGGGAGAACCTACACTCTTCATCTCTGGTTTGCATCCCAAACGGCTCTCTATTCACTGTCCACTGCTTTATACCAGAGCCCTGTGGGGCCTAAGTAGGGTACTATGTCCACTGCTTTAGACCAGAGCTCTGTGGGGCCTAAGTAGGGTACTATGTCCACTGCTATAGACCAGAGCCCTGTGGGGCCTAAGTAGGGTACTATGTCCACTGCTATAGACCAGAGCCCTGTGGGGCCTAAGTAGTGTACTATATCCACTGCTATAGACCAGAGCCCTGTGGGGCCTAAGTAGTGTACTATGTCTGTGGGGCCTAAGTAGGGTACTATGTCCACTGTTTTAGACCAGAGCTCTGTGGGGCCTAAGTAGGGTACTATGTCCACTGCTTTAGACCAGAGCTCTGTGGGGCCTAAGTAGGGTACTATATCCACTGCTATAGACCAGAGCCCTGTGGGGCCTAAGTAGTGTACTATGTCTGTGGGGCCTAAGAAGGGTACTATGTCCACTGCTTTAGACCAGAGCTCTGTGGGGCTTAAGTAGGGTACTATGTCCACTGCTTTAGACCAGAGCCCTGTGGGGCCTAAGTAGGGTACTATGTCCACTGCTATAGACCAGAGCTCTGTGTGGGCCTAAGTAGGGTACTATATCCACTGCTATAGACCAGAGCTCTGTGGGGCCTAAGTAGGGTACTATGTCCACTGCTAAAGACCAGAGCCCTGTGGGGCCTAAGTAGGGTACTATATCTGTGGGGACTAAGTAGTGTACTGTATCTGTGGGGCCTAAGTAGTGTACTATATCCACTGCTATAGACCAGAGCTCTGTGGGGCCTAAGTAGGGTACTATATCTGTGTGGACTAAGTAGTGTACTGTATCTGTGGGGCCTAAGTAGTGTACTATATCCACTGCTATAGACCAGAGCCCTGTGGGGCCTAAGTAGGGTACTATATCTGTGGGGACTAAGTAGTGTACTGTATCTGTGGGGCCTAAGTAGTGTACTATGTCCACTGCTATAGACCAGAGCCCTGTGGGGCCTAAGTAGGGTACTATGTCCACTGCTATAGACCAGAGCTCTGTGGGGCCTAAGTAGGGTACTATGTCCACTGCTATAGACCAGAGCTCTGTGGGGCCTAAGTAGGGTACTATGTCCACTGCTATAGACCAGAGCTGTGTGGGGCCTAAGTAGTGTACTATATCTGTGGGGCCTAAGTAGGGTACTATATCTGTGGGGACTAAGTAGTGTACTGTATCTGTGGGGCCTAAGTAGTGTACTATATCCACTGCTATAGACCAGAGCCCTGTGGGGCCTAAGTAGTGTACTGTATCTGTGGGGCCTAAGTAGTGTACTATGTCCACTGCTATAGACCAGAGCCCTGTGGGGCCTAAGTAGGGTACCATATCCACTGCTATAGACCAGAGCTCTGTGGGGCCTAAGTAGGGTACTATGTCCACTGCTATAGACCAGAGCTCTGTGGGGCCTAAGTAGGGTACTATGTCCACTGCTATAGACCAGAGCTGTGTGGGGCCTAAGTAGTGTACTATATCTGTGCGGCCTAAGTAGTGTACTATAGTATAGTATAGTAGTGTACTATATAGAGAACAGGGTGCCATTTCAGACACACCCTTTGTTGTCAACCAAACAGCTTGTCTCTTTCTCTTCATCCTAATGATTGATCTCTGAATCTGGCCGATTGTTGTGTGTCTAGGAAGTAGCTCTCAAAACTGATTGATAGATTGAGGCATAGATTTGACAGAGAATCTGCATCACCAAGCAACAATCAGCTGCTTCCCTGTCTGCTCCACCAATAAACAACTAGCTGCTTCCCTGTCTGCACCACCAAGAAACAACTAGCTGCTTCCC
This sequence comes from Salmo salar, assembly GCF_965601325.2. Lineage (NCBI taxonomy): Eukaryota > Metazoa > Chordata > Actinopteri > Salmoniformes > Salmonidae > Salmo > Salmo salar. The sequence goes on from NW_027675447.1 coordinate 151,701, forward strand.
TGTCTGCACCACCAAGAAACAACTAGCTGCTTCCCTGTCTGCACCACCAAGAAACAACTAGCTGCTTCCCTGTCTGCTCCACCAAGAAACAACTAGCTGCTTCCCTGTCTGCACCACCAAGAAACAACTAGCTGCTTCCCTGTCTGCACCACCAAGAAACAACTAGCTGCTTCCCTGTCTGCACCACCAAGAAACAACTAGCTGCTTCCCTGTCTGCACCACCAAGAAACAACTAGCTGCTTCCCTGTCTGCACCACCAAGAAACAACTAGCTGCTTCCCTGTCTGCACCACCAAGGAACAACTAGCTGCTTCCCTGTCTGCACCACCAAGAAACAACTAGCTGCTTCCCTGTCTGCTCCACCAAGAAACAACTAGCTGCTTCCCTGTCTGCACCACCAATAAACAACTAGCTGCTTCCCTGTCTGCTCCACCAAGAAACAACTAGCTGCTTCCCTGTCTGCTCCACCAAGAAACAACTAGCTGCTTCCCTGTCTGCTCCACCAAGCAACAACTAGCTGCTTCCCTGTCTGCACCACCAATAAACAACTAGCTGCTTCCCTGTCTGCACCACCAAGGAACAACTAGCTGCTTCCCTGTCTGCACCACCAAGGAACAACTAGCTGCTTCCCTGTCTGCACCACCAAGAAACAACTAGCTGCTTCCCTGTCTGCACCACCAAGAAACAACTAGCTGCTTCCCTGTCTGCACCACCAAGGAACAACTAGCTGCTTCCCTGTCTGCTCCACCAAGAAACAACTGGCTGCTTCCATGTCTGCACCACCAAGAACAACTAGCTGCT
>NW_027675447.1:162500-197500 GCF_965601325.2 Salmo salar
CCAATTTAATCTGATTATTACTCCTGCCCAGAAACTAGAATATGCATATAATTATTAGCTTTGGATAGAAAACACTCCAAAGTTTCTAAAACTGTTTGAATGGTGTCTGTGAGTATAACAGAACTCATTTGGCAGGCCAAAACCTGAGAAGATTCTGTACAGGAAGTAACCTGTCTGACCATTTCTTGGCCTTCTTGATTATCTCTATCCAATACAGGGGATCTCTGCTGTTACGTGACACTTCCTACGGCTCCCATAGGCTCTCAGAAGGCGGCAAAAAGCTGAATGATATCAAAGGCAGCCCCTGGCTGAAAAACATTAGCGCGTTTGGATAGTGGCCAGTCACAGTACTATGAGACTCAGGCTCGTGCACGAGGGGATCCCATGCTTTTATTTTCTCTCTCTTTTGTACATAAACACGCTTTCCCGGTCGGAATATTATCGCTTTTTTACGAGAAAAATGGCATAAAAATTGATTTTAAACAGCGGTTGACATGCTTCGAAGTACGGTAATGGAATATTTAGAATTTTTTTGTCACGAAATGCGTCGTGCTCGTCACCCTTCTTTACCCTTTCGGATAGTGTCTTGAACGCACGAACAAAATGCCGCTGTTTGGATATAACTATGGATTATTTGGGACCAAACCAACATTTGTTATTGAAGTAGAAGTCCTGGGAGTGCATTCTGACGAAGAACAGGAAAGGTAATCAAACTTTTCTAATAGTAAATCGGAGTTTGGTCAGGGCTAAACTTGGTGGGTGTCTAAATAGCTAGCCGTGATGGCTGGGCTATCTACTCAGAATATTGAAAAATGTGCTTTCACCGAAAAGCTATTTTAAAATCGGACACCTCGATTGCACAAAGGAGTTCTGTATCTATAATTCTTAAAATAATTTGTATGTTTTTTGTGAACGTTTATCGTGAGTAATTTAGTAAATTCACCGGAAGTTTGCGGGGGGTATGCTAGTTCTGAACGTCACATGCTAATGTAAAAAGCTGGTTTTTGATATAAATATGAACTTGATTGAACAAAACATGCATGTATTGTATAACATAATGTCCTAGGTGTGTCATCTGATGAAGATCATCAAAAGGTTAGTGCTGCATTTAGCTGTGGTTTTGTTTTTTGTGACATTATATGCTAGCTTGAAAAATGGGTGTCTGATTATTTCTGGCTGGGTACTCTGCTGACATAATCTAATGTTTTGCTTTCGCTGTAAAGCCTTTTTGAAATCGGACAGTGTGGTTAGATAAAGGAGAGTCTTGTCTTTAAAATGCTGTAAAATAGTCATATGTTTGAAAAATTGAAGTTTTTGTATTTTAGAGGAATTTGTAATTCGCGCCACGCCTATCATTGGATATTGGAGCAGGTGTTCCGCTAGCGGAACGTCTAGATGTAAGAGGTTTTAAACATGTAGCTGCTAACATGTAGCTATTAAACATGTGTAAGAGGTTCGTAACTGGCTGCAGGGAAGTCAGGCGCAGGAGAGCAGAACTGGGTAACAACTGGAGCACTTTAACGAGGCACAACCAACGGTACCCAGAACAACAAAATATGGGTTGAAATAACCCGTCGCAACCAGTCTGGAGTGCACATACACTTTACAACAAACAATTCCACACACAGACATGGGGGGGAACAGAGGGTTATATACATGTCAACTAATGAGGGAATGTAAACCAGGTGGAATGTAAACCAGGTGTGAGGGTAAAACAAGACAAAACAAATGGAAAATGAAAGGTGGATTGTCGATGGCTAGAAGAACGGTGACGTCGACCGCCGAACGCCGCCCGAACAAGGAGAGGGACCGACTTCGGCGGAAGTCGTGACAACATGTAGCTGCTAACATGTAGCTAGTAAACATGTAGCTGCTAACATGTAGCTAGTAAATATGTAGCTGCTAACATGTAGCTATTAAACATGTAGCTATTAAACATGTAGCTGCTAACATGTAGCTAGTAAACATGTAGCTATTAAACATGTAGCTGCTAACATGTAGCTATTAAACATGTAGCTGTTAAACATGTAGCTGCTAACATGTAGCTGCTAACATGTAGCTAGTAAACATGTAGCTGCTAACATGTAGCTAGTAAACATGTAGCTGCTAACATGTAGCTAGTAAACATGTAGCTGCTAACATGTAGCTAGTAAACATGTAGCTGCTAACATGTAGCTAGTAAACATGTAGCTGCTAACATGTAGCTAGTAAATATGTAGTTGCTAACATGTAGCTAGTAAACATGTAGCTAGTAAATATGTAGCTGCTAACATGTAGCTAGTAAATATGTACAGATGTAGGATCTTTATTTCATCAATCTTTTGTTGCTGATAATTTCTCTGCTCAGTGTATTCAAGGTTTAAAAAGGCTTCTAAAGTTTGTAATTTCCAGTGTATTCAAGGTTTAAAAAGGCTTCTAAAGTTTGTAATTTCCACTTTGAAATGTCAGACTTAATTTGCCCTAAGAAAAATGTATCAAACCCGACCAAAAATGTTAACGAATTATAATCTACATAACGATTCACATTTCCTGTTGCTGCGGGATTATGTTCCTGCCGTATCAAACTAGCTGAAATGAAGATCCTCCTCTCTGATTCAGAGGGGTTGGGTTAAATGTGGAAGAAATATTTCAGTTGAAGGCGTTAGGTGTACAACTGACTAGGTATCCCCCCTTTCCAACTGACTAGGTATCCCCCCTTTACAACTGACTAGGTATCCCCCTTTACAACTGACTAGGTATTCCCCCCTTTACAACTGACTAGGTATCACCCCCTTTACAACTGACTAGGTATCCCCCCCCTTTACAACTGACTAGATATCCCCCTTTACAACTGACTAGGTATCCCCCCTTTACAACTGACTAGATATCCCCCTTTACAACTGACTAGGTATCCCCCTTTACAACTGACTAGGTATCCCCCCCTTTACAACTGACTAGATATCCCCCTTTACAACTGACTAGGTATCCCCCTTTACAACTGACTAGGTATCCCCCACCTTTACAACTGACTAGATATCCCCCCTTTACAACTGACTAGGTATGACTAGTGGTGTGGGGGCTGTGCTTTGGCAAAGTGGGTGGGGTTATATCCTGCCTGTTTGGCCCTGTCCGGGGGTATCATCGGATGGGGCCACAGTGTCTTCTGATCCCTCCTGTCTCAGCCTCCAGTATTTATGCTGCAGTAGTTTATGTGTCGGGGGGCTAGGGTCAGTCTGTTACATCTGGAGTATTTATTTTGTCTTATCCGGTGTCCTGTGTGAATTTAAATATGCTCTCTCTAATTCTCTCTTTCTCTCTTTCTGTCTTTCTCTCGGAGGACCTGAGCCCTAGGACCATGCCTCAGGACTACCTGGTATGATGACTCCTTGCTGTCCCCAGTCCACCTGGCCATGCTGCTGCTCCAGTTTCAACTGTTCTGCCTGCGGCTATGGAACCCTGACCTGTTCACCGGACGTGCTTGTTGCACCCTCGACAACTACTATGATTATTATTATTTGACCATGCTGGTCATTTATGAACATTTTAACATCTTGACCATGTTCTGTTATAATATCCACCCGGCACAGCCAGAAGAGGACTGGCCACCCCTCATAGCCTGGTTCCTCTCTAGGTTTCTTCCTAGGTTTTTGGCCTTTCTAGGGAGTTTTTCCTAGGGAGTTTTTCCTAGCCACCGTGCTTCTTTCACATGCATTGCTTGCTGTTTGGGGTTTTAGGCTGGGTTTCTGTACAGCACTTTGAGATATCAGCTGATGTACGAAGGGCTATATAAATACATTTGATTTGATTTGATTTGATTTAGGTATCCCCCCTTTACAACTGACTAGGTATCCCCCCTTTACAACTGACTAGGTATCCCCCCCATTACAACTGACTAGGTATCCCCCTTTACAACTGACTAGGTATCCCCCCTTTACAACTGACTAGGTATCCCCCCCTTTACAACTGACTAGGTACCCCCCTTTACAACTGACTAGGTATCCCCCCTTTACAACTGACTAGGTATCCCCCTTTACAACTGACTAGGTATCCCCCCTTTACAACTGACTAGGTATCCCCCCTTTACAACTGACTAGGTATCCCCCCCTTTACAACTGACTAGGTATTCCCCTTTACAACTGACTAGGTATCCCCCCTTTACAACTGACTAGGTATCCCCCTTTACAACTGACTAGGTATCCCTCCTTTACAACTGACTAGGTATCCCCCCTTTACAACTGACTAGGTATCCCCCCTTTCCAACTGACTAGGTATCCCCCCTTTACAACTGACTAGATATCCCCTTTACAACTGACTAGGTATCCCCCCTTTACAACTGACTAGGTATCCCCCCTTTACAACTGACTAGGTATCCCCCCTTTACAACTGACTAGGTATCCCCCCTTTCCAACTGACTAGGTATCCCCCCTTTACAACTGACTAGATATCCCCTTTACAACTGACTAGGTATCCCCCCTTTACAACTGACTAGGTATCCCCCCTTTCCAACTGACTAGGTATCCCCCCTTTACAACTGACTAGATATCCCCTTTACAACTGACTAGGTATCCCCCCTTTACAACTGACTAGGTATCCCCCCTTTACAACTGACTAGGTATCCCCCCTTTACAACTGACTAGGTATCCCCCCTTTCCAACTGACTAGGTATCCCCCCTTTACAACTGACTAGATATCCCCTTTACAACTGACTAGGTATCCCCCCTTTACAACTGACTAGGTATCCCCCTTTACAACTGACTAGGTACCCCCCTTTACAGCTGACTAGGTAAACCCCCTTTACAACTGACTAGGTATCCCCCCTTTACAACTGACTAGATATCCCCTTTACAACTGACTAGGTATCCCCCCTTTACAACTGACTAGGTATCCCCCCTTTACAACTGACTAGGTATCATCTTTTACAACTGACTAGGTATCCCCCCTTTACAACTGACTAGGTATCCCCCCTTTACAACTGACTAGGTATTCCCCTTTACAACTGACTAGGTATCCCCCCTTTACAACTGACTAGGTATCCCCCCTTTACAACTGACTAGGTATCATCCTTTACAACGGACTAGGTATCCCCCCTTTACAACTGACTAGGTATCCCCCTTTACAACTGACTGGGTATCCCCCCTTTCCAACTGACTAGGTATCCCCCCTTTACAACTGACTAGGTATCCCCCCTTTACAACTGACTAGGTATCCCCCCTTTACAACTGACTAGGTATCCCCCCTTTACAACTGACTAGGTATCCCCCCTTTCCAACTGACTAGGTATCCCCCTTTACAGCTGACTAGGTATCCCCCTTTACAACTGACTAGGTATCCCCCCTTTACAACTGACTAGGTATCCCCCCCTTTACAACTGACTAGGTACCCCGCTTTACAACTGACTAGGTATCCCCCCTTTACAACTGACTAGGTATCCCCTTCTTTCCCTTTCCATATGTTAACATGTCGCTAGCTGAATGATGCTCCATGTAGAAAGGGGATGTTTTATTAAAGCGCACAATGTTTCAACAACGTTTGAACATCTCCAGTTCTGATATTAACATTTTAAATGATCACCTCTTCCTTCCGAAGTCTCCATTATTCAACACACCGTTGATTTTAATCAGCCTTTCTGGAGGAGGAAAATAATGTTCTGTGAGTTTCTCTCCCTCCCTCCCTCCCTCCCTCCCTCCCTCCTCCCTCCCTCCCTCCCTCCCGTCCTCCCTCCCTCCCTCCCTCCCTCCCTCCCTCCCTCCCTCCCTCCCTCTCTACCTCTCTCTCTCTCCCTCCCGCTCTCTCCCTCTCTCCCTCCCGCACTCTGTCTCTCTCTCTCATCTCTCCATCTCTCCATATCTCCCTCTTTCCCTCCCTCCCTCCCTCCCTCCCTCCCTCCTCCCTCCCTCCCTCCCTCCCTCCCTCCCTCCCTCCCTCCCCCCTCTCTCTATCTCCCTCCTCCCTCCCTCTCTATCTCTCTCTCCCTCCCTCCCTCCCTCCCTCCCTCCCTCCCTCCCTCTCTATCTCCCTCCCTCCCTCTCTCCCTCCCTCCCTCCCTCCCTCCCTCCCTCTCCCTATCTCCCTCTCTCCCTCCCTCTCTCTCTCTCTCTCTCCCTCTCTCCCTCCCGCTCTCTCCCTCTCTCCCTCCTGCTCTCCCTCTCTCCCTCTCTCTCTCCATCTCTCCATCTCTCCCTCTTTCCCTCCTCTCCCTCCCTCCCTCCCTCCCTCCCTCCCTCCTCCTCCCTCCCTCTCGCTCGCTCTCTCTCTCTCTCTCTCTCTCTCTGTCTCTCTCTCTCTGTCTTTCTCTCTCCCTCTCTCCCTCCTGTTCTCTCCCTCCCTTCTCTCCCTCCCGCTCTCTCTGTCTCTCTCCCTCCCTCCCTCCCTCCCTCCCTCCCTCCCTCCCTCCCTCTCCCTTATTCTCTTCCGAGGGGAAACAGGAGTTATGAAAACAGAAGCCATTTATCAAGCAATAAATATTTAAGGTGTAATTTCAATAAGTAATCCTCCTCTACATAACAGAGATGTTTGTTCAGTCCCTGTTCCTTCCCTGCTTCAGACGCTGCGTAGGAAAACGCTCTTGTGTTTCTGTGCCGTCCGTTTCTCTTCAACATTAACACCTTGACCATCCCTCCCAGATGGGAGACCTGGTTATTATTGGATCCCTCCCAGATGGAGAGCTGGTTATTATTGGATCCCTCCCAGATGGAGACCTGGTTATTATTGGATCCCTCCCAGATGGGGGACCTGGTTATTATTGGATCCCTCCCAGATGGGGAACTGGTTATTATAGGATCCCTCCCAGATGGGGAACTGGTAACTAAACGTTATTATTGGATCCCTCCCAGATGGAGACCTGGTTATTATTGGATCCCTCCCAGATGGAGACCTAGTAACTAAACGTTATTATTGGATCCCTCCCAGATGGGGACCTGGTAACTAAACGTTATTATTGGATCCCTCCCAGATGGGGAACTGGTAACTAAACGTTATTATTGGATCCCTCCCAGATGGGGAACTGGTTATTATTGGATCCCTCCCAGATGGAGACCTGGTTATTATTGGATCCCTCCCAGATGGAGACCTGGTAACTAAACGTTATTATTGGATCCCTCCCAGATGGGGACCTGGTAACTAAACGTTATCATTGGATCCCTCCCAGATGGGGACCTGGTAACTAAACGTTATTATTGGATCCCTCCCAGATGGGGACCTGGTAACTAAACGTTATTATTGGATCCCTCCCAGATGGGGACCTGGTAACTAAACGTTATTATTGGATCCCTCCCAGATGGGGACCTGGTAACTAAACGTTATTATTGGATCCCTCCCAGATGGGGACCTGGTAACTAAACGTTATTATTGGATCCCTCCCAGATGGGGAACTGGTAACTAAACGTTATTATTGGATCCCTCCCAGATGGGGAACTGGTTATTATTGGATCACTCCCAGATGGAGACCTGGTAACTAAACGTTATTATTGGATCCCTCCCAGATGGGGACCTGGTAACTAAACGTTATTATTGGATCCCTCCCAGATGGGGAACTGGTAACTAAACGTTATTATTGGATCCCTCCCAGATGGGGGACCTGGTAACTAAACGTTATTATTGGATCCCTCCCAGATGGGGAACTGGTTATTATTGGATCCCTCCCAGATGGAGAACTGGTTATTATTGGATCCCTTCCAGATGGGGACCTGGTTATTATTGGATCCCTCCCAGATGGGGACCTGGTAACTAAACGTTATTATTGGATCCCTCCCAGATGGGGACCTGGTAACTAAACGTTATTATTGGATCCCTCCCAGATGGGGAACTGGTTATTATTGGATCCCTCCCAGATGGGGACCTGGTAACTAAACGTTATTATTGGATCCCTCCCAGATGGGGAACTGGTTATTATTGGATCCCTCCCAGATGGGGACCTGGTAACTAAACGTTATTATTGGATCCCTCCCAGATGGAGACCTGGTAACTAAACGTTATTATTGGATCCCTCCCAGATGGGGAACTGGTAACTAAACGTTATTATTGGATCCCTCCCAGATGGAGACCTGGTTATTATTGGATCCCTCCCAGATGGGGACCTGGTAACTAAACGTTATTATTGGATCCCTCCCAGATGGAGAACTGGTTATTATTGGATCCCTCCCAGATGGAGACCTGGTTATTATTGGATCCCTCCCAGATGGAGACCTAGTAACTAAACGTTATTATTGGATCCCTCCCAGATGGGGAACTGGTTATTATTGGATCCCTCCCAGATGGGGAACTGGTTATTATTGGATCCCTTCCAGATGGGGACCTGGTTATTATTGGATCCCTCCCAGATGGGGACCTGGTAACTAAACGTTATTATTGGATCCCTCCCAGATGGGGACCTGGTAACTAAACGTTATTATTGGATCCCTCCCAGATGGGGAACTGGTTATTATTGGATCCCTCCCAGATGGGGACCTGGTAACTAAACGTTATTATTGGATCCCTCCCAGATGGGGAACTGGTTATTATTGGATCCCTCCCAGATGGGGAACTGGTTATTATTGGATCCCTCCCAGATGGGGAACTGGTAACTAAACGTTATTATTGGATCCCTCCCAGATGGAGAACTGGTTATTATTGGATCCCTCCCAGAAGGGGAACTGGTTATTATTGGATCCCTCCCAGATGGGGACCTGGTAACTAAACGTTATTATTGGATCCCTCCCAGATGGGGAACTGGTAACTAAACGTTATTATTGGATCCCTCCCAGATGGAGACCTGGTTATTATTGGATCCCTCCCAGATGGAGACCTGGTTATTATTGGATCCCTCCCAGATGGGGACCTGGTAACTAAACGTTATTATTGGATCCCTCCCAGATGGGGGACCTGGTAACTAAACGTTATTATTGGATCCCTCGCAGATGGAGACCTGGTAACTAAACGTTATTATTGGATCCCTCCCAGATGGGGAACTGGTAACTAAACGTTATTATTGGATCCCTCCCAGATGGAGACCTGGTTATTATTGGATCCCTCCCAGATGGAGACCTGGTTATTATTGGATCCCTCCCAGATGGGGAACTGGTAACTAAACGTTATTATTGGATCCCTCCCAGATGGGGACCTGGTAACTAAACGTTATTATTGGATCCCTCCCAGATGGGGACCTGGTAACTAAACTTTATTATTGGATCCCTCCCAGATGGAGAACTGGTTATTATTGGATCCCTCCCAGATGGGGAACTGGTTATTATTGGATCCCTCCCAGATGGGGACCTGGTAACTAAACGTTATTATTGGATCCCTCCCAGATGGAGAACTGGTTATTATTGGATCCCTCCCAGATGGAGAACTGGTTATTATTGGATCCCTCCCAGATGGGGACCTGGTAACTAAACGTTATTATTGGATCCCTCCCAGATGGAGACCTAGTAACTAAACGTTATTATTGGATCCCTCCCAGATGGGGAACTGGTTATTATTGGATCCCTCCCAGATGGGGAACTGGTTATTATTGGATCCCTTCCAGATGGGGACCTGGTTATTATTGGATCCCTCCCAGATGGGGACCTGGTAACTAAACGTTATTATTGGATCCCTCCCAGATGGGGACCTGGTAACTAAACGTTATTATTGGATCCCTCCCAGATGGGGAACTGGTTATTATTGGATCCCTCCCAGATGGGGACCTGGTAACTAAACGTTATTATTGGATCCCTCCCAGATGGGGAACTGGTTATTATTGGATCCCTCCCAGATGGGGAACTGGTTATTATTGGATCCCTCCCAGATGGGGAACTGGTAACTAAACGTTATTATTGGATCCCTCCCAGATGGAGAACTGGTTATTATTGGATCCCTCCCAGAAGGGGAACTGGTTATTATTGGATCCCTCCCAGATGGGGACCTGGTAACTAAACGTTATTATTGGATCCCTCCCAGATGGGGAACTGGTAACTAAACGTTATTATTGGATCCCTCCCAGATGGAGACCTGGTTATTATTGGATCCCTCCCAGATGGAGACCTGGTTATTATTGGATCCCTCCCAGATGGGGACCTGGTAACTAAACGTTATTATTGGATCCCTCCCAGATGGGGGACCTGGTAACTAAACGTTATTATTGGATCCCTCGCAGATGGAGACCTGGTAACTAAACGTTATTATTGGATCCCTCCCAGATGGGGAACTGGTAACTAAACGTTATTATTGGATCCCTCCCAGATGGAGACCTGGTTATTATTGGATCCCTCCCAGATGGAGACCTGGTTATTATTGGATCCCTCCCAGATGGGGAACTGGTAACTAAACGTTATTATTGGATCCCTCCCAGATGGGGACCTGGTAACTAAACGTTATTATTGGATCCCTCCCAGATGGGGACCTGGTAACTAAACGTTATTATTGGATCCCTCCCAGATGGGGACCTGGTAACTAAACGTTATTATTGGATCCCTCCCAGATGGAGAACTGGTTATTATTGGATCCCTCCCAGATGGGGAACTGGTTATTATTGGATCCCTCCCAGATGGAGACCTGGTAACTAAACGTTATTATTGGATCCCTCCCAGATGGGGACCTGGTTATTATTGGATCCCTCCCAGATGGGGACCTGGTTATTATTGGATCCCTCCCAGATGGGGAACTGGTTATTATTGGATCCCTCCCAGATGGGGACCTGGTTATTATTGGATCCCTCCCAGATGGAGACCTGGTTATTATTGGATCCCTCCCAGATGGAGACCTGGTTATTATTGGATCCCTCCCAGATGGGGACCTGGTTATTATTGGATCCCTCCCAGATGGGGAACTGGTTATTATTGGATCCCTCCCAGATGGAGAACTGGTAACTAAACGTTATTATTGCTATTATCATTAATAACGGATACGTAGGCAGTCAATATACAACCTGGTTGTCTCAGTGAGACGAGGGGACGAGGGGACGAGTCCCCCTGCCTCTACAGCTCAGACTGGGCCGTGTCTTACCTGGTTGTCTCAGTGAGACGAGGGGACAAGGGGACGAGTCCCCCTGCCTCTATACAGCTCAGAGAGAGAGTTACTGGACCTCTCCACAGTGCATACTGGAGTCCCTCTCAGAGAGAGAGTTACTGGACCTCTCCACAGTGCATACTGGAGTCCCTCTCAGAGAGAGAGAGTTACTGGACCTCTCCACAGTGCATACTGGAGTCCCCCTCAGAGAGAGAGAGTTACTGGACCTCTCCACAGTGCATACTGGAGTCCCTCTCAGAGAGAGAGTTACTGGACCTCTCGACAGTGCATACTGGAGTCCCTCTCAGAGAGAGAGAGTTACTGGACCTCTCCACAGTGCATACTGGAGTCCCTCTCAGAGAGAGAGAGTTACTGGACCTCTCCACAGTGCATACTGGAGTCCCTCTCAGAGAGAGAGAGTTACTGGACCTCTCCACAGTGCATACTGGAGTCCCCCTCAGAGAGAGAGAGTTACTGGACCTCTCCACAGTGCATACTGGAGTCCCTCTCAGAGAGAGAGAGATACTGGACCTCTCCACAGTGCATACTGGAGTCTCTCTCAGAGAGAGAGAGTTACTGGACCTCTCCACTGTGCATACTGGAGTCCCTCTCAGAGAGAGAGTTACTGGACCTCTCCACAGTGCATACTGGAGTCCCTCTCAGAGAGAGAGAGTTACTGGACCTCTCCACAGTGCATACTGGAGTCCCTCTCAGAGAGAGAGTTACTGGACCTCTCCACAGTGCATACTGGAGTCCCTCTCAGAGAGAGAGAGTTACAGGACCTCTCCACAGTGCATACTGGAGTCCCTCTCAGAGAGTTACTGGACCTCTCCACAGTGCATACTGGAGTCCCTCTCAGAGAGAGAGAGTTACTGGACCTCTCCACAGTGCATACTGGAGTCCCTCTCAGAGAGAGAGAGTTACTGGACCTCTCCACAGTGCATACTGGAGTCCCTCTCAGAGAGAGAGAGTTACTGGACCTCTCCACAGTGCATACTGGAGTCCCTCTCAGAGAGAGAGAGTTACTGGACCTCTCCACAGTGCATACTGGAGTCCCTCTCAGAGAGAGAGAGTTACTGGACCTCTCCACAGTGCATACTGGAGTCCCTCTCAGAGAGAGAGATACTGGACCTCTCCACAGTGCATACTGGAGTCCCTCTCAGAGAGAGAGTTACTGGACCTCTCCACAGTGCATACTGGAGTCTCTCTCAGAACCAGGCCGTCTCTCCCTCTCCAGAACAGAGCAGCTCGGGAGGAGGAGGAGGAGGAGGAGGAGGAGGAGGAGGAGGAGGAGGAGGAGGAGGAAGAGGCTGGCAGCCAAGTGGCTTGGCACAGCGCCTAATGATGCCTGGCATGCGTCTGCTCTCCACAACGCCGTGGGTCACACCTGCCAACTCTTAGTAAGATGTAAATGTTTCTATTAACAGAGAGAGAGAGAGAGAGAGAGAGAGAGAGACAGAGAGAGAGAGAGAGAGACAGAGAGACAGAGAGACAGAGAGACAGAGAGACAGAGAGACAGAGAGACAGAGAGAGTTCCTCTCCTCCAGTCCCTCGTGTTCTGTCTATATGTCCTGCTGTGATCAGAGGAGGGATCCTGGACACTGCATTTAGATCCAACCCTTGCAAGACGTATGTGGGCGTGTGTGTGTGTGTTTGTGTGTGTGTGTGCCTGCGTGAGTGTGTGTGTTTAGCTGCCCTCTCCCACACCCTGCTTGCCGCTCTGAACTCCAACTAACTCTCCCTCTAGTCCTCTGGTCCTCTGGTCCTCTGGTCCTCTGGGCCTCTGGTCCTCTGGTCCTCTAGTCCTCTTGTCCTCTGGTTCTTTGGTCCTCTTGTCCTCTAGGCCTCTAGTCCTCTAGTCCTCTGGTCCTGTAGTCCTCTGGTCCTGTAGTCCTCTGGTCCTCTTGTCCTCTGGTCCTCTGGTCCTCTGGTCCTCTAGTCCTCTAGTCCTCTGGTCCTCTGGTCCTCTGGTCCTGTAGTCCTCTGGTCCTCTTGTCCTCTGGGCCTCTAGTCCTCTAGTCCTCTTGTCCTCTGGTCCTGTAGTCCTCTGGTCCTGTAGTCCTCTGGTCCTCTTGTCCTCTGGTCCTGTAGTCCTCTGGTCCTCTAGTCCTCTAGTCCTCTGGTCCTGTAGTCCTCTGGTCCTCTTGTCCTCTGGTCCTGTAGTCCTCTGGTCCTGTAGTCCTCTGGGCCTCTGGTCCTCTGGTCCTCTAGTCCTTTGGTCCTCTGGTCCTCTAGTCCTCTAGTCCTCTGGTCCTGTAGTCCTCTGGTCCTCTTGTCCTCTGGTCCTGTAGTCCTCTGGTCCTGTAGTCCTCTGGGCCTCTTGTCCTCTGGTCCTCTGGTCCTCTGGTCCTCTAGTCCTCTAGTCCTTTGGTCCTCTGGTCCTCTGGTCCTCTAGTCCTCTGGTCCTGTAGTCCTCTGGTCCTCTTGTCCTCTGGTCCTGTAGTCCTCTAGTCCTCTGGTCCTCTGGTCCTCTGGTCCTCTGGTCCAGCCTGTTTAACATCCTGGTAATGGATGGATGGAAAATGTGTGTTATTTTCATTCTAATCGAACACCCCCAGGTCCCAGAGTGATGTATTTGTTTAATTTAGTTTCAGGAGTTAAATCGCCCCCAGTGATATGCCTTAGTCATCTCATTCCTCCCTGGCTACCTGCATAAATCTCTCCTTACAGTAACATGGCTCCTATTCCAGCTCTGCTCTGTAGGTCTAACTGGGGTTTATGTTCTATTCCAGCTCTGTTCTGTCTCTAACTGGGGTTTATATTCTATTCCAGCTCTGTTCTGTCTCTAACTGGGGTTTATATTCTATTCCAGCTCTGTTCTGTCTCTAACTGGGGTTTATGTTCTATTCCAGCTCTGTTCTGTCTCTAACTGGGGTTTATATTCTATTCCAGCTCTGTTCTGTCTCTAACTGGGGTTTATATTCTATTCCAGCTCTGTTCTGTCTCTAACTGGGGTTTATGTTCTATTCCAGCTCTGCTCTGTCTCTAACTGGGGTTTATGTTCTATTCCAGCTCTGTTCTGTAGGTCTAACTGGGGTTTATATTCTATTCCAGCTCTGTTCTGTCTCTAACTGGGGTTTATGTTCTATTCCAGCTCTGTTCTGTAGGTCTAACTGGGGTTTATATTCTATTCCAGCTCTGTTCTGTCTCTAACTGGGGTTTATATTCTATTCCAGCTCTGTTCTGTCTCTAACTGGGGTTTATATTCTATTCCAGCTCTGTTCTGTCTCTAACTGGGGTTTATGTTCTATTCCAGCTCTGTTCTGTAGGTCTAACTGGGGTTTATGTTCTATTCCAGCTCTGTTCTGTAGGTCTAACTGGGGTTTATATTCTATTCCAGCTCTGTTCTGTCTCTAACTGGGGTTTATATTCTATTCCAGCTCTGTTCTGTCTCTAACTGGGGTTTATGTTCTATTCCAGCTCTGTTCTGTAGGTCTAACTGGGGTTTATGTTCTATTCCAGCTCTGTTCTGTAGGTCTAACTGGGGTTTATATTCTATTCCAGCTCTGTTCTGTCTCTAACTGGGGTTTGTGTTCTATTCCAGCTCTGTTCTGTCTCTAACTGGGGTTTATATTCTATTCCAGCTCTGTTCTGTAGGTCTAACTGGGGTTTATATTCTATTCCAGCTCTGTTCTGTAGGTCTAACTGGGGTTTATATTCTATTCCAGCTCTGTTCTGTAGGTCTAACTGGGGTTTATATTCTATTCCAGCTCTGTTCTCTCTCTAACTGGGGTTTATGTTCTATTCCAGCTCTGTTCTCTCTCTAACTGGGGTTTATGTTCTATTCCAGCTCTGTTCTGTCTCTAACTGGGGTTTATATTCTATTCCAGCTCTGTTCTGTCTCTAACTGGGGTTTATGTTCTATTCCAGCTCTGTTCTGTCTCTAACTGGGGTTTATGTTCTATTCCAGCTCTGTTCTGTCTCTAACTGGGGTTTATATTCTATTCCAGCTCTGTTCTGTCTCTAACTGGGGTTTATATTCTATTCCAGCTCTGTTCTGTCTCTAACTGGGGTTTATATTCTATTCCAGCTCTGTTCTGTCTCTAACTGGGGTTTATATTCTATTCCAGCTCTGTTCTGTCTCTAACTGGGGTTTATGTTCTATTCCAGCTCTGTTCTGTAGGTCTAACTGGGGTTTATATTCTATTCCAGCTCTGTTCTGTCTCTAACTGGGGTTTATGTTCTATTCCAGCTCTGTTCTGTCTCTAACTGGGGTTTATATTCTATTCCAGATCTGTTCTGTCTCTAACTGGGGTTTATGTTCTATTCCAGCTCTGTTCTGTCTCTAACTGGGGTTTATGTTCTATTCCAGCTCTGTTCTGTAGGTCTAACTGGGGTTTATGTTCTATTCCAGCTCTGTTCTGTCTCTAACTGGGGTTTATGTTCTATTCCAGCTCTGTTCTGTCTCTAACTGGGGTTTATATTCTATTCCAGCTCTGTTCTGTCTCTAACTGGGGTTTATATTCTATTCCAGCTCTGTTCTGTCTCTAACTGGGGTTTATATTCTATTCCAGCTCTGTTCTGTCTCTAACTGGGGTTTATGTTCTATTCCAGCTCTGTTCTGTCTCTAACTGGGGTTTATGTTCTATTCCAGCTCTGTTCTGTCTCTAACTGGGGTTTATGTTCTATTCCAGCTCTGTTCTGTAGGTCTAACTGGGGTTTATATTCTATTCCAGCTCTGTTCTGTCTCTAACTGGGGTTTATGTTCTATTCCAGCTCTGTTCTGTAGGTCTAACTGGGGTTTATGTTCTATTCCAGCTCTGTTCTGTCTCTAACTGGGGTTTATATTCTATTCCAGCTCTGTTCTGTCTCTAACTGGGGTTTATGTTCTATTCCAGCTATGTTCTGTCTCTAACTGGGGTTTATGTTCTATTCCAGCTCTGTTCTGTCTCTAACTGGGGTTTATATTCTATTCCAGCTCTGTTCTGTAGGTCTAACTGGGGTTTATATTCTATTCCAGCTCTGTTCTGTCTCTAACTGGGGTTTATATTCTATTCCAGCTCTGTTCTGTCTCTAACTGGGGTTTATGTTCTATTCCAGCTCTGTTCTGTCTCTAACTGGGGTTTATATTCTATTCCAGCTCTGTTCTGTCTCTAACTGGGGTTTATGTTCTATTCCAGCTCTGTTCTGTCTCTAACTGGGGTTTATGTTCTATTCCAGCTCTGTTCTGTCTCTAACTGGGGTTTATATTCTATTCCAGCTCTGTTCTGTCTCTAACTGGGGTTTATATTCTATTCCAGCTCTGTTCTGTCTCTAACTGGGGTTTATGTTCTATTCCAGCTCTGTTCTGTCTCTAACTGGGGTTTATATTCTATTCCAGCTCTGTTCTGTCTCTAACTGGGGTTTATGTTCTATTCCAGCTCCGTTCTGTAGGTCTAACTGGGGTTTATGTTCTATTCCAGCTCTGTTCTGTCTCTAACTGGGGTTTATATTCTATTCCAGCTCTGTTCTGTCTCTAACTGGGGTTTATGTTCTATTCCAGCTCTGTTCTGTCTCTAACTGGGGTTTATATTCTATTCCAGCTCTGTTCTGTCTCTAACTGGGGTTTATATTCTATTCCAGCTCTGTTCTGTCTCTAACTGGGGTTTATGTTCTATTCCAGCTCTGTTCTGTCTCTAACTGGGGTTTATATTCTATTCCAGCTCTGTTCTGTCTCTAACTGGGGTTTATGTTCTATTCCAGCTCTGTTCTGTAGGTCTAACTGGGGTTTATATTCTATTCCAGCTCTGTTCTGTCTCTAACTGGGGTTTATGTTCTATTCCAGCTCTGTTCTGTAGGTCTAACTGGGGTTTATGTTCTATTCCAGCTCTGTTCTGTCTCTAACTGGGGTTTATGTTCTATTCCAGCTCTGTTCTGTCTCTAACTGGGGTTTATGTTCTATTCCAGCTCTGTTCTGTCTCTAACTGGGGTTTGTATTCTATTCCAGCTCTGTTCTCTCTCTAACTGGGGTTTATATTCTATTCCAGCTCTGTTCTGTAGGTCTAACTGGGGTTTATATTCTATTCCAGCTCTGTTCTGTCTCTAACTGGGGTTTATGTTCTATTCCAGCTCTGTTCTGTCTCTAACTGGGGTTTATATTCTATTCCATCTCTGTTCTGTCTCTAACTGGGGTTTATGTTCTATTCCAGCTCTGTTCTGTAGGTCTAACTGGGGTTTATGTTCTATTCCAGCTCTGTTCTGTCTCTAACTGGGGTTTATATTCTATTCCAGCTCTGTTCTGTCTCTAACTGGGGTTTATGTTCTATTCCAGCTCTGTTCTGTCTCTAACTGGGGTTTATGTTCTATTCCAGCTCTGTTCTGTCTCTAACTGGGGTTTATATTCTATTCCAGCTCTGTTCTGTCTCTAACTGGGGTTTATGTTCTATTCCAGCTCTGTTCTGTCTCTAACTGGGGTTTATGTTCTATTCCAGCTCTGTTCTGTCTCTAACTGGGGTTTATATTCTATTCCAGCTCTGTTCTGTCTCTAACTGGGGTTTATGTTCTATTCCAGCTCTGTTCTGTAGGTCTAACTGGGGTTTATATTCTATTCCAGCTCTGTTCTGCCTCTAACTGGGGTTTATATTCTATTCCAGCTCTGTTCTGTCTCTAACTGGGGTTTATGTTCTATTCCAGCTCTGTTCTGTCTCTAACTGGGGTTTATGTTCTATTCCAGCTCTGTTCTGTAGGTCTAACTGGGGTTTATATTCTATTCCAGCTCTGTTCTGTCTCTAACTGGTGTTTATATTCTATTCCAGCTCTGTTCTGTCTCTAACTGGGGTTTATGTTCTATTCCAGCTCTGTTCTGTCTCTAACTGGGGTTTATGTTCTATTCCAGCTCTGTTCTGTCTCTAACTGGGGTTTATGTTCTATTCCAGCTCTGTTCTGTAGGTCTAACTGGGGTTTATGTTCTATTCCAGCTCTGTTCTGTCTCTAACTGGGGTTTATATTCTATTCCAGCTCTGTTCTGTCTCTAACTGGGGTTTATATTCTATTCCAGCTCTGTTCTGTCTCTAACTGGGGTTTATATTCTATTCCAGCTCTGTTCTGTCTCTAACTGGGGTTTATGTTCTATTCCAGCTCTGTTCTGTAGGTCTAACTGGGGTTTATGTTCTATTCCAGCTCTGTTCTGTCTCTAACTGGGGTTTATATTCTATTCCAGCTCTGTTCTGTCTCTAACTGGGGTTTATGATCTATTCCAGCTCTGTTCTGTCTCTAACTGGGGTTTATGTTCTATTCCAGCTCTGTTCTGTCTCTGCTGGGGTTTATGTTCTATTCCAGCTCTGTACTATAGGTCTAACTGGGGTTTATGTTCTATTCCAGCTCTGTTCTGTCTCTAACTGGGGTTTATGTTCTATTCCAGCTCTGTTCTGTCTCTAACTGGGGTTTATGTTCTATTCCAGCTCTGTTCTGTAGGTCTAACTGGGGTTTATGTTCTATTCCAGCTCTGTTCTGTCTCTAACTGGGGTTTATATTCTATTCCAGCTCTGTTCTGTCTCTAACTGGGGTTTATATTCTATTCCAGCTCTGTTCTGTAGGTCTAACTGGGGTTTATGTTCTATTCCAGCTCTGTTCTGTCTCTAACTGGGGTTTATATTCTATTCCAGCTCTGTTCTGTCTCTAACTGGGGTTTATGTTCTATTCCAGCTCTGTTCTGTCTCTAACTGGGGTTTATGTTCTATTCCAGCTCTGTTCTGTAGGTCTAACTGGGGTTTATGTTCTATTCCAGCTCTGTTCTGTCTCTAACTGGGGTTTATATTCTATTCCAGCTCTGTTCTGTCTCTAACTGGGGTTTATATTCTATTCCAGCTCTGTTCTGTAGGTCTAACTGGGGTTTATATTCTATTCCAGCTCTGTTCTGTCTCTAACTGGGGTTTATGTTCTATTCCAGCTCTGTTCTGTCTCTAACTGGGGTTTATATTCTATTCCAGCTCTGTTCTGTCTCTAACTGGGGTTTATATTCTATTCCAGCTCTGTTCTGTCTCTAACTGGGGTTTATGTTCTATTCCAGCTCTGTTCTGTAGGTCTAACTGGGGTTTATATTCTATTCCAGCTCTGTTCTGTAGGTCTAACTGGGGTTTATGTTCTATTCCAGCTCTGTTCTGTCTCTAACTGGGGTTTGTGTTCTATTCCAGCTCTGTTCTATAGGTCTAACTGGGGTTTATATTCTATTCCAGCTCTGTTCTGTAGGTCTAACTGGGGTTTATATTCTATTCCAGCTCTGTTCTGTCTCTAACTGGGGTTTATATTCTATTCCAGCTCTGTTCTGTCTCTAACTGGGGTTTATATTCTATTCCAGCTCTGTTCTGTCTCTATCTGGGGTTTATGTTCTATTCCAGCTCTGTTCTGTAGGTCTAACTGGGGTTTATATTCTATTCCAGCTCTGTTCTGTCTCTAACTGGGGTTTATATTCTATTCCAGCTCTGTTCTGTCTCTAACTGGGGTTTATGTTCTATTCCAGCTCTGTTCTGTCTCTAACTGGGGTTTATGTTCTATTCCAGCTCTGTTCTGTCTCTAACTGGGGTTTATGTTCTATTCCAGCTCTGTTCTGTCTCTAACTGGGGTTTATATTCTATTCCAGCTCTGTTCTATAGGTCTAACTGGGGTTTATATTCTATTCCAGCTCTGTTCTGTCTCTAACTGGGGTTTATGTTCTATTCCAGCTCTGTTCTGTCTCTAACTGGGGTTTATATTCTATTCCAGCTCTGTTCTGTAGGTCTAACTGGGGTTTATATTCTATTCCAGCTCTGTTCTGTCTCTAACTGGGGTTTATGTTCTATTCCAGCTCTGTTCTGTAGGTCTAACTGGGGTTTATATTCTATTCCAGCTCTGTTCTGTCTCTAACTGGGGTTTATGTTCTATTCCAGATCTGTTCTGTCTCTAACTGGGGTTTATATTCTATTCCAGATCTGTTCTGTCTCTAACTGGGGTTTATATTCTATTCCAGCTCTGTTCTGTCTCTAACTGGGGTTTATGTTCTATTCCAGCTCTGTTCTGTAGGTCTAACTGGGGTTTATGTTCTATTCCAGCTCTGTTCTATAGGTCTAACTGGGTTTTATGTTCTATTCCAGCTCTGTTCTGTCTCTAACTGGGGTTTATATTCTATTCCAGCTCTGTTCTGTCTCTAACTGGGGTTTATGTTCTATTCCAGCTCTGTTCTGTCTCTAACTGGGGTTTATGTTCTATTCCAGCTCTGTTCTGTCTCTAACTGGGGTTTATATTCTATTCCAGCTCTGTTCTGTCTCTAACTGGGGTTTATATTCTATTCCAGCTCTGTTCTGTAGGTCTAACTGGGGTTTATATTCTATTCCAGCTCTGCTCTGTCTCTAACTGGGGTTTATGTTCTATTCCAGCTCTGTTCTGTCTCTAACTGGGGTTTATGTTCTATTCCAGCTCTGTTCTGTCTCTAACTGGGGTTTATATTCTATTCCAGCTCTGTTCTGTAGGTCTAACTGGGGTTTATGTTCTATTCCAGCTCTGTTCTGTAGGTCTAACTGGGGTTTATGTTCTATTCCAGCTCTGTTCTGTCTCTAACTGGGGTTTATATTCTATTCCAGCTCTGTTCTGTCTCTAACTGGGGTTTATATTCTATTCCAGCTCTGTTCTGTCTCTAACTGGGGTTTATGTTCTATTCCAGCTCTGTTCTGTCTCTAACTGGGGTTTATATTCTATTCCAGCTCTGTTCTATAGGTCTAACTGGGGTTTATGTTCTATTCCAGCTCTGTTCTGTCTCTAACTGGGGTTTATGTTCTATTCCAGCTCTGTTCTGTTGGTCTAACTGGGGTTTATATTCTATTCCAGCTCTGTTCTGTCTCTAACTGGGGTTTATATTCTATTCCAGCTCTGTTCTGTAGGTCTAACTGGGGTTTATGTTCTATTCCAGCTCTGTTCTGTAGGTCTAACTGGGGTTTATGTTCTATTCCAGCTCTGTTCTGTCTCTAACTGGGGTTTATATTCTATTCCAGCTCTGTTCTGTCTCTAACTGGGGTTTATGTTCTATTCCAGCTCTGTTCTGTCTCTAACTGGGGTTTATGTTCTATTCCAGCTCTGTTCTGTCTCTAACTGGGGTTTATATTCTATTCCAGCTCTGTTCTGTCTCTAACTGGGGTTTATGTTCTATTCCAGCTCTGTTCTGTCTCTAACTGGGGTTTATGTTCTATTCCAGCTCTGTTCTGTAGGTCTAACTGGGGTTTATGTTCTATTCCAGCTCTGTTCTGTCTCTAACTGGGGTTTATATTCTATTCCAGCTCTGTTCTGTAGGTCTAACTGGGGTTTATATTCTATTCCAGCTCTGTTCTGTAGGTCTAACTGGGGTTTATATTCTATTCCAGCTCTGTTCTGTCTCTAACTGGGGTTTATATTCTATTCCAGCTCTGTTCTGTCTCTAACTGGGGTTTATATTCTATTCCAGCTCTGTTCTGTCTCTAACTGGGGTTTATGTTCTATTCCAGCTCTGTTCTGTAGGTCTAACTGGGGTTTATATTCTATTCCAGCTCTGTTCTGTAGGTCTAACTGGGGTTTATATTCTATTCCAGCTCTGTTCTGTCTCTAACTGGGGTTTATGTTCTATTCCAGCTCTGTTCTGTCTCTAACTGGGGTTTATATTCTATTCCAGCTCTGTTCTGTCTCTAACTGGGGTTTATATTCTATTCCAGCTCTGTTCTGTCTCTAACTGGGGTTTATATTCTATTCCAGCTCTGTTCTGTAGATCTAACTGGGGTTTATATTCTATTCCAGCTCTGTTCTGTCTCTAACTGGGGTTTATGTTCTATTCCAGCTCTGTTCTGTAGGTCTAACTGGGGTTTATGTTCTATTCCAGCTCTGTTCTGTCTCTAACTGGGGTTTATATTCTATTCCAGCTCTGTTCTGTCTCTAACTGGGGTTTATATTCTATTCCAGCTCTGTTCTGTCTCTAACTGGGGTTTATGTTCTATTCCAGCTCTGTTCTATAGGTCTAACTGGGGTTTATGTTCTATTCCAGCTCTGTTCTGTCTCTAACTGGGGTTTATATTCTATTCCAGCTCTGTTCTGTCTTTAACTGGGGTTTATGTTCTATTCCAGCTCTGTTCTGTAGGTCTAACTGGGGTTTATATTCTATTCCAGCTCTGTTCTGTCTCTAACTGGGGTTTATGTTCTATTCCAGCTCTGTTCTGTCTCTAACTGGGGTTTATATTCTATTCCAGCTCTGTTCTGTCTCTAACTGGGGTTTATATTCTATTCCAGCTCTGTTCTGTCTCTAACTGGGGTTTATATTCTATTCCAGCTCTGTTCTGTAGGTCTAACTGGGGTTTATGTTCTATTCCAGCTCTGTTCTGTCTCTAACTGGGGTTTATATTCTATTCCAGCTCTGTTCTGTAGGTCTAACTGGGGTTTATGTTCTATTCCAGCTCTGTTCTGTAGGTCTAACTGGGGTTTATGTTCTATTCCAGCTCTGTTCTGTCTCTAACTGGGGTTTATGTTCTATTCCAGCTCTGTTCTGTCTCTAACTGGGGTTTATGTTCTATTCCAGCTCTGTTCTGTAGGTCTAACTGGGGTTTATATTCTATTCCAGCTCTGTTCTGTCTCTAACTGGGGTTTATATTCTATTCCAGCTCTGTTCTGTAGGTCTAACTGGGGTTTATATTCTATTCCAGCTCTGTTCTGTCTCTAACTGGGGTTTATATTCTATTCCAGCTCTGTTCTGTCTCTAACTGGGGTTTATGTTCTATTCCAGCTCTGTTCTGTAGGTCTAACTGGGGTTTATATTCTATTCCAGCTCTGTTCTGTAGGTCTAACTGGGGTTTATGTTCTATTCCAGCTCTGTTCTGTCTCTAACTGGGGTTTATGTTCTATTCCAGCTCTGTTCTGTCTCTAACTGGGGTTTATGTTCTATTCCAGCTCTGTTCTGTAGGTCTAACTGGGGTTTATATTCTATTCCAGCTCTGTTCTGTCTCTAACTGGGGTTTATGTTCTATTCCAGCTCTGTTCTGTAGGTCTAACTGGGGTTTATATTCTATTCCAGCTCTGTTCTGTCTCTAACTGGGGTTTATATTCTATTCCAACTCTGTTCTGTAGGTCTAACTGGGGTTTATGTTCTATTCCAGCTCTGTTCTGTCTCTAACTGGGGTTTATATTCTATTCCAGCTCTGTTCTGTCTCTAACTGGGGTTTATGTTCTATTCCAGCTCTGCTCTGTAGGTCTAACTGGGGTTTATATTCTATTCCAGCTCTGTTCTGTAGGTCTAACTGGGGTTTATGTTCTATTCCAGCTCTGTTCTGTCTCTAACTGGGGTTTATGTTCTATTCCAGCTCTGTTCTGTCTATAACTGGGGTTTATATTCTATTCCAGCTCTGTTCTGTAGGTCTAACTGGGGTTTATATTCTATTCCAGCTCTGTTCTGTAGGTCTAACTGGGGTTTATATTCTATTCCAGCTCTGTTCTGTAGGTCTAACTGGGGTTTATATTCTAACACAGTTAGTTATGTTCTAAACCCCAGTTAGAGAAAGGCATAACACACGTCGGCGAGTGAGATCACCAAGTCCTCTGGGTCGGTGAGGAAACCCTCGGACACACGCCACAGTGTTGTCGTTGTCGAAGCGTGCATAAAACGCATGGAGTTGGTCTGGCAGAGAGGCATCGTTGGGAAGATCACGGCTGGGTCTTCCTTTGTAATACGGAATGGACTGTAGCCCCTGTTACATGCGGCAAGGGGTCAGAGTGGCTGCTTTTCTGGTTTCCGGAGATTTTAATTCTCCGTCATTAAGACACGTGTTCCCAACTTCCATCGTCATGTTCATTATATATTAAGGTTGAACCAAAAGATGTAACAAAAAATGAAATATGAAATTATTATGTGAAATTGAATGAAACAGTAATGTATGTTGATGCTAATATGAAGTATAATATTCCATGATGTTTCTATATGATAACAATAGCGTAATATATTTAATATGCCATATACCATTTTTTTTTTAAACAGTTTCACTAATTAATTGTAATTAACTCAATCATTACGACACACCCCTCACTACAGTCATTGGTTGCACTAATTGCACCGTTTGTCTCCATAACCTGGTTCAGGTATTCATGACATCACCCTGAGGAAGGTACAGTGATGCTGAAACGTTGGTAAATACCCAATAAATTACTGGTAGTTTACACATGGAGTGGTTCAGGTATTCATGACATCACCCTGAGGAAGGTACAGTGATGCTGAAACGTTGGTAAATACCCAATAAATTACTGGGAGTTTACACATGGAGTGGTTCAGGTATTCATGACATTACCCTGAGGAAGGTACAGTGATGCTGAAACGTTGGTAAATACCCAATAAATTACTGGGAGTTTACACATGGAGTGGTTCAGGTATTCATGACATCACCCTGAGGAAGGTACAGTGATGCTGAAACGTTGGTAAATACCCATTCAATTACTGGGAGTTTACACATGGAGTGGTTCAGGTATTCATGACATTACCCTGAGGAAGGTACAGTGATGCTGAAACGTTGGTAAATACCCAATAAATTACTGGGAGTTTACACATGGAGTGGTTCAGGTATTCATGACATCACCCTGAGGAAGGTACAGTGATGCTGAAACGTTGGTAAATACCCAATAAATTACTGGGAGTTTACACATGGAGTGGTTCAGGTATTCATGACATCACCCTGAGGAAGGTACAGTGATGCTGAAACGTTGGTAAATACCCATTCAATTACTGGGAGTTTACACATGGAGTGGTTCAGGTATTCATGACATTACCCTGAGGAAGGTACAGTGATGCTGAAACGTTGGTAAATACCCAATAAATTACTGTGAGTTTACACATGGAGTGATTCAGGTATTCATGACATCACCCTGAGGAAGGTACAGTGATGCTGAAACGTTGGTAAATACCCAATAAATTACTGGGAGTTTACACATGGAGTGGTTCAGGTATTCATGACATTACCCTGAGGAAGGTACAGTGATGCTGAAACGTTGGTAAATACCCAATAAATTACTGGGAGTTTACACATGGAGTGGTTCAGGTATTCATGACATCACCCTGAGGAAGGTACAGTGATGCTGAAACGTTGGTAAATACCCAATAAATTACTGGGAGTTTACACATGGAGTGGTTCAGGTATTCATGACATCACCCTGAGGAAGGTACAGTGATGCTGAAACGTTGGTAAATACCCATTAAATTACTGGGAGTTTACACATGGAGTGGTTCAGGTATTCATGACATTACCCTGAGGAAGGTACAGTGATGCTGAAACGTTGGTAAATACCCAATAAATTACTGGGAGTTTACACATGGAGTGGTTCAGGTATTCATGACATCACCCTGAGGAAGGTACAGTGATGCTGAAACGTTGGTAAATACCCAATAAATTACTGGGAGTTTACACATGGAGTGGTTCAGGTATTCATGACATCACCCTGAGGAAGGTACAGTGATGCTGAAACGTTGGTAAATACCCATTAAATTACTGGGAGTTTACACATGGAGTGGTTCAGGTATTCATGACATTACCCTGAGGAAGGTACAGTGATGCTGAAACGTTGGTAAATACCCAATAAATTACTGGGAGTTTACACATGGAGTGGTTCAGGTATTCATGACATCACCCTGAGGAAGGTACAGTGATGCTGAAACGTTGGTAAATACCCATTAAATTACTGGGAGTTTACACATGGAGTGGTTCAGGTATTCATGACATTACCCTGAGGAAGGTACAGTGATGCTGAAACGTTGGTAAATACCCAATAAATTACTGGGAGTTTACACATGGAGTGGTTCAGGTATTCATGACATTACCCTGAGGAAGGTACAGTGATGCTGAAACGTTGGTAAATACCCAATAAATTACTGGGAGTTTACACATGGAGTGGTTCAGGTATTCATGACATTACCCTGAGGAAGGTACAGTGATGCTGAAACGTTGGTAAATACCCAATAAATTACTGGGAGTTTACACATGGAGTGGTTCAGGTATTCATGACATCACCCTGAGGAAGGTACAGTGATGCTGAAACGTTGGTAAATACCCATTAAATTACTGGGAGTTTACACATGGAGTGGTTCAGGTATTCATGACATCACCCTGAGGAAGGTACAGTGATGCTGAAACGTTGGTAAATACCCAATAAATTACTGGGAGTTTACACATGGAGTGGTTCAGGTATTCATGACATTACCCTGAGGAAGGTACAGTGATGCTGAAACGTTGGTAAATACCCAATAAATTACTGGGAGTTTACACATGGAGTGGTTCAGGTATTCATGACATTACCCTGAGGAAGGTACAGTGATGCTGAAACGTTGGTAAATACCCAATAAATTACTGGGAGTTTACACATGGAGTGGTTCAGGTATTCATGACATTACCCTGAGGAAGGTACAGTGATGCTGAAACGTTGGTAAATACCCAATAAATTACTGGGAGTTTACACATGGAGTGGTTCAGGTATTCATGACATTACCCTGAGGAAGGTACAGTGATGCTGAAACGTTGGTAAATACCCAATAAATTACTGGGAGTTTACACATGGAGTGGTTCAGGTATTCATGACATTACCCTGAGGAAGGTACAGTGATGCTGAAACGTTGGTAAATACCCAATAAATTACTGGGAGTTTACACATGGAGTGGTTCAGGTATTCATGACATTACCCTGAGGAAGGTACAGTGATGCTGAAACGTTGGTAAATACCCAATAAATTACTGGGAGTTTACACATGGAGTGGTTCAGGTATTCATGACATTACCCTGAGGAAGGTACAGTGATGCTGAAACGTTGGTAAATACCCAATAAATTACTGGGAGTTTACACATGGAGTGGTTCAGGTATTCATGACATTACCCTGAGGAAGGTACAGTGATGCTGAAACGTTGGTAAATACCCAATAAATTACTGGGAGTTTACACATGGAGTGGTTCAGGTATTCATGACATTACCCTGAGGAAGGTACAGTGATGCTGAAACGTTGGTAAATACCCAATAAATTACTGGTAGTTTACACATGGAGTGGTTCAGGTATTCATGACATTACCCTGAGGAAGGTACAGTGATGCTGAAACGTTGGTAAATACCCATTAAATTACTGGGAGTTTACACATGGAGTGGTTCAGGTATTCATGACATTACCCTGAGGAAGGTACAGTGATGCTGAAACGTTGGTAAATACCCAATAAATTACTGGGAGTTTACACATGGAGCGACCTTCTTTATTATGATAGTTTCTGGGTGTGCGCCAGCTCATACTTCCGTCATCACATGTCTTTCACCACTAGGGGTGATAGAGTCCTAGACCACTGTTACTTTACCCACAAGCAAGCATACAAGGCCCTCCCTCATCCCCCATTCGGTGACGTTGTCCCCCACGGTGAAGTTTCGCTGTTTCCCCCCAGTCGAAAGCAGCCAACCCCTGATGCTACGGCCGAGGACAGGAACAAGTACAACAAGTCCCGCTACGCCAACCCTCAGTGCCATCGAACAATCAAAAGGACCATATAGGAACAAGGTGTAGTCCTACTACACAGACTCTGACCCCCTTGCCGCATGTAACAGGGGCTACAGTCCATTCCGTATTACAAAGGAAGACCCAGCCGTGATCTGCCCAACGATGCCTCTCTGCCAGACCAACTCCATGCGTTTTATGCACGCTTCGACAACGACAACACTGTGGCGTGTGTCCGAGGGTTTCCCCGCCGACCCAGAGGACTTGGTGATCTCACTCGCCGACGTGTGTTATGTCTTTTAGTCAGGTCAACACTCGCAAGGCCTCAAGGCCTGGACGGTAAACACTCGCAACGCCACGGGGTCTGGACGGTATTCCATGTCAACACTCGCAAGGCCGTGGGGCCTGGACGGTAAACACTCGCAAGGCCGCGGGGCCTGGACGGTAAACACTCGCAAGGCCGCGGGGTCTGGACGGTAAACACTCGCAAGGCCGCGGGGTCTGGACGGTAAACACTCGCAAGGCCGCGGGGTCTGGACGGTAAACACTCGCAAGGCCACGGGGCCCGGACGGTATTCCATGGCGCGTTCTCAGAGCACGCGCAGAAGAGCTGTTAGTCATATTCAACAATTTTCAAATCTCTAATCAGATCCAGACGTGTATATGCTTTATAATGACACTTCCTGTTTGGGTGGGAAATACCGGGCAGAAAAGGGATTTATTCTCAGGATGGAACATTCGTAAAAGAAATATTAAACCCTTTTCTGGACATATCAGAGGCTGCTACCCAAATGGCACTATGGGCCCGGGTCTAAAGTAGTGCAGTACATAGGGAATAGGGCTCTGGTCTAAAGTAGTGCAGTACATAGGGAATAGGGTACCATTTGGAAGGCATTCAGAGGGACTGACTGATGAACTCTCACCGGTACAACAGCAATATCAGCTTATTACATTTCACACCGGGCCATGATAAATCATTTACAGGGCCAGTTCCTCTGCTGTTATTATACTGACAACTCAGCACAGCAACACAGCAACACAGCAACACAGCAGCACAGCAGCACAGCAGCACAGCAGCACAGCAGCACAGCAGCACAGCAACACAGCAGCACAGCAACACAGCAACACAACAGCACAGCAACACAGCAGAAAAGCAACACAACAGCACGGCAACACGGCAGCACGGCAACACAGCAACACAGCAGCAAAGCAACACAACAG
Source organism: Salmo salar (assembly GCF_965601325.2). NCBI lineage: Eukaryota > Metazoa > Chordata > Actinopteri > Salmoniformes > Salmonidae > Salmo > Salmo salar. Next base: position 191,067 of record NW_027675447.1, read on the forward strand.
CACGGCAACACGGCAGCACGGCAGCACAGCAACACAGCACAGCATCACAGCAACACAGCAGCACAGCTGCACAGCAGCACAGCAACACAGCAGCACAGCAACACAGCAGCCTGCAGGGCAGCAACACGGCTGCACGGCTGCACGGCAGCACGGCAGCACGGCAACACAGCAGCACAGCAACACAGCAGCACAGCAGCACAGCAACACAGCAACACAGCAACACAGCAGCACAGCAACACAGCAGCAAAGCAACACAACAGCACGGCAACACGGCAGCACGGCAGCACGGCAACACGGCAACACGGCAGCACGGCAGCACAGCAGCACAGCAACACAGCAGCACAGCAGCACAGCAGCACAGCAACACAGCAACACAGCAGCACAGCAGTACAGCAACACAGTAACACAGCAGCACAGCAGCACAGCAGCACAGCAACAGAGCAGTACAGCAACACAGCAGCACAGCAGTACAGCAACACAGCAACTCAGCACAGCAACACAGCAGCACAGCAGCGCAGCAGCGCAGCAGCGCAGCAACACAGCAGTACAGCAACACAGCAGCACAGCAGCACAGCAGCGCAGCAACACAGCAGCACAGCAACGCAGCAGCACAGCAACACAGCAACACAGCAGCGCAGCTACACAGCAACACAGCAGCGCAGCAACACAGCAACACAGCAGCGCAGCAACGCAGCAACGCAGCAGCGCAGCAACACAGCAACACAGCAGCACAGCAACACAGCAGCGCAGCAACACAGCAGCGCAGCAGCGCAGCAACACAGCAGCGCAGTAACACAGCAACACAGCAGCGCAGCAACACAGCAACACAGCAGCGCAGCAGCACAGCAGCGCAGTAACACAGCAACACAGCAGCACAGCAACACAGCAACACTGCAGCACAGCAGCACAGCATCACAGAAACACAGCATCACAGCAGCACAGCAGCACAGCACCACAGCAGCACAGCACCACAGCAACACAGCAACACAGCAGCACAGCAGCACAGCAGCACAGCATCACAGCAACACAGCAGCGCAGCAGCGCAGCAGCACAGCAAGTCAGTCAGCCAGCCAGTCACTCAGTCAGTCAGTCAGTCAGCCAGTCAGCCAGTCAGCCAGTCAGCCAGTCAGTCAGTCAGCCAGTCAGTCTGCCTGCCTGTCTGTCTCCCTGCCCGTCCCTCCTCCAGTCAGGTCCAGTGATCGCGGCCTCCCTCCCTCCCTCCCTCCCTCCCTCCCTCCCTCCCTCCCTCCCTCCCTCCCAACCCTCCCTCCCTCCCTCCCTCCCTCCCTCCCTCCCTCCCTCCCTCCCTCCCTCCCTCCCTCCCTCCCTCCCTCCCTCCCTCCTCCAGTCAGGTCCAGTGATCGCGGCCTCCCTCCCTCCCTCCCTCCCTCCCTCCCTCCATCCCTCCCTCCCTCCCTCCCTCCTCCAGTCAGGTCCAGTGATCGCGGTCTCCCTCCCTCCCTCCCTCCCTCCCTCCCTCCCTCCCTCCCTCCCTCCTCCAGTCAGGTCCAGTGATCGCGGTCTCCCTCCCTCCCTCCCTCCCTCCCTCCCCTCCCAGGAGGTGTTCTGGTTTCCTGTGACGTGTCTAAAGTGGCGTCTCTAATAACAACCCCGTCTGAGGAATCGGTTTGACCTCAGGGCTATCAGAGACATTCAGGAAGCTCAGACGCTGGTCCACAGACAATTCACACCTCAATTCACACCTCTGTGTGTGTGTGTGTGTGTGTGTGTGTGTGTGTGTGTGTGTGTGTGTGTGTGTGTGTGTGTGTGTGTGTGTCTGTGTGTGTGTGTGTGTGTGTGTGTGTGTGTGTGTGTGTGTGTGTGTGTGTGTGTGTGTGTGTGTGTGTGTGTGTGTGTGTGTGTGTGTGTGTGTGTGTGTGTGTTCATGCGTGTGTTTTGAGTCCTCTGTGGAGCTGGGAGACACCCATAATCCAAGAAAGAAGCTTTTAGTTTCCATTTCCAATATCAAAGGTGCATTTCATGTAATCTTGGTTGATTCTCCTCCATAAATCCCTCTTCTGCAGAACTGTTGGTCGCTGTGTCTGGAGAGGACAGGGCTCTCTGTGGAGAAAACAAACAGCCCTCTACACATGGGGGTAGCAGGGACTCTGAGCAGGAAGACAGGAAGACAGGAAGACAGGTAGACAGGAAGACAGGAAGACAGGTAGACAGACAGGTAAGCTGTGCTTCATACAGCAGGTAGACAGGTAGACAGGAAGACAGGAAGACAGGAAGACAGGTAGACAGGAAGACAGGAAGACAGGTAGACAGACAGGTAAGCTGTGCTTCATACAGCAGGTAGACAGGTAGACAGGAAGACAGGAAGACAGGTAGACAGGAAGACAGGTAGACAGACAGGTAAGCTGTGCTTCACACAGCAGCCTTTCACAGTCTAACAGCTGAGGGTTAGAAGGATTACTTTATCCTATCCCAGGTGGGGTTTCTTATTTCTTATTTTATTTAACCTTTATTTAACCAGGTAGGCTAGTTGAGAACAAGTCCTTTATTTAACCAGGTAGGCAAGTTGAGAACAAGTCCTTTATTTAACCAGGTAGGCTAGTTGAGAACAAGTCCTTTATTTAACCAGGTAGGCTAGTTGAGAACAAGTCCTTTATTTAACCAGGTAGGCAAGTTGAGAACAAGTCCTTTATTTAACCAGGTAGGCTAGTTGAGAACAAGTCCTTTATTTAACCAGGTAGGCTAGTTGAGAACAAGTTCTCATTTACAACTGCGACCTGGTCAAGATAAAGCAAAGCAGTGTGACACATACAACAACACAGAGTTACACATGGAGTAAAACAAACATACAGTCAATAATACAGTAGAAAAATAAGTCTATATACAATGTGAACAAATGGCATCATGAGGAGGTAAGGCAATAAATAGGCCATAGTAGCGAAGTAATTACAATTTAGCAGATTAACACTGGAGTGATAGATGAGCAGATGATGATGAGCAGATGATGGTGTGTAAGTAGTGATACTGGTGTGCAAAAGAGCAGAAAGTAAATAAAAACAATATGGGGGATGAGGTAGGTAGATTGGCTGGGCTATTTACAGATGGACTATGTACAGCTGCAGCGATCGGTTAGCTGTTCAGATAGCTGATGTTTAAAGTTAGTGAGGGAAATAAAAGTCTCCAACTTCAGCGATTTTTACAATTCGTTCCAGTCACTGGCAGCAGAGAACTGGAAGGAAAGGCGGCCAAAGGAGGTATTGGCTTTGGGGATGACCAGTGAGATATACCTGCTGGAGCGCGTGCTACGGGTGGGTGTTGTTATCGTGACCAGTGAACTGAGATAAGGCGGGGCTTTACCTAGCAAAGACTTGTAGATGACCTGGAGCCAGTGGGTCTGGAAGGAGAGTTTAAAATGAGTCTGGAAGGAGAGTTTACAGTCTAGCCAGATACGTAGGTATTTGTAGTTGTCCACATATTCTAAGTCAGAACCGTCCAGGGTGGTGATGCTAGTCGGGCGGGCAGGTGCAGGCAGCGATCGGTTGAAATGCATGCATTTGGTTTTACTAGCGTTTTAAGAGCAGTTGGAGGCCACAGAAGGAGTGTTGTATGGCATTGAAGCTCGTCTGGAGGGTTGTTAACACAGTGTCCAAAGAAGGGCCAGAAGTATACAGAATGGTGTCGTCTGCGTAGAGGTGGATCAGAGAGTCACCCGCAGCAAGAGCCACATCATTGATGTATACAGAGAAAATAGTCGGCCTGAGAATTGAACCCTGTGGCACCCCCATAGAGACTGCCAGAGGTCCGGACAACAGGCCCTCCAATTTGACACCCTGAACTCTGTCTGAGAAGTAGTTGGTGAACCAGGCGAGGCAGTCATTAGAGAAACCAAGGCTGTTGAGTCTGCCGATAAGAATGTGGTGATTGACAGAGTCGAAAGCCTTGGCCAGGTTGATGAAGACGGCTGCAGAGTACTGTCTCTTATCGATGGCGGTTATGAAATCGTTTAGGACCTTGAGCGTGGCTGAGGTGCGCCCATGACCAGCTCTGAAACCAGATTGCACAGCGGAGAAGGTACGGTGGGATTCGAAATGGTCGGTGATCTGTTTATTAAGTTGGCTTTCGAAGACTTTAGAAAGGCAGGGCAGGATAGATATAGGTCTGTAACAGTTTGGGTCTAGAGTGTCTCCCCCTTTGAAGAGGGGGATGACCGCGGCAGCTTTCCAATCTTTAGGTATCTCGGATGATACGAAAGAGGTTGAATAGGCTAGTAATCCAGGTTGCAACAATGGCGTCAGATAGTTTTAGAAAGAGAGGGTCCAGATTGTCTAACCCGGCTGATTTGTACGGGTCCAGGTTTTGCAGTTCTTTCAGAACATCTCCTATCTGGATTTGGGTGAAGGAGAAGCTGGGGAGGCTCGGGCAAGTAGCTGCGGAGGGGGGGGTGCAGTGCAGTTGACCGGGGTTGGGGTAGCCAGGTGAAAAGCATGGCCAGCCGTAGAAAAATGCTTATTGAAATTCTCAATTATAGTGGATTTATCGGTGGTGACAGAGTTTCCTATCCTCAGTTCAGTGCGCAGCTGGGAGGAGGTGCTCTTATTCTCCATGGACTTTACAGGGTCACAAAACTTTTTGGAATTAGTGCTACAGGAAGCAAATTTCTGTTTGAAAAAGCTAGCCTTGGCTTTCCTAAAAGTTGCATATCACGGGGGCTATTCGATGCTAATGCAGAACGCCACAGGATGTTTTTGTGCTGGTCAAGGGCAGTCAGGTCTGGAGTGAACCAAGGACTATATCTGTTCTTAGTTCTACATTTTTTTGAATGGGGCGTGCTTATTTAATAAAATGGTAAGGAAATTACTTTAAAAGAACGACCAGGCATCCTCTACTGACGGGATGAGGTCAATATCCTTCCAGGATACCCGGGCCAGGCCGATCTCATCTGTCTGCTATATGTGTGTGTAACAGAATAGCTTCCATTCCTCTCCTCGCCTCTACCTGGGCTTGAACCAGGGACCCTCTGCACACATCAACAACCGCCTCCCACGAAGCATCGCTCCACAAAAGCCACGGACCTTGCAGAGCGAAGGGGAACAACTGCTGCAAGGTCTAAAGGCTGACATTTATCTTCTCTGCTACAGTCCCCTCCTACATCCTCTCCCCTCCTCTCCTCTCCCCACAATACCCTACAGTCCCCTCCTCTCCACTCCCTCTCCCCTCCCCTCCTCTCCCCTCCTCTCCAATCCCCTACAGTCCCCTCCTCTACAATACCCTACAGTCCCCTCCTCTCCTCTCCTCTCCTCTCCCTACAGTCCCCTACAGTCCCCTCCTCTACAATACCCTACAGTCCCCCTCCTCTCCCCCTCTCCTCTACAATACCCTACAGTCCCCTCCTCTCCCCTCTCCTCTCCCTCTCCCTCTCCTCTCCTCTCCTCTCCTCTACAGTCCTCTCCTACAGTCCCCTCCTCTACAATACCCTACAGTCCCCTCCTCTCCTCTCCTCTACACTCCCCTCCCCTCCTCTACAATACCCTACAGTCCCCTCCTCTACAATACCCTACAGTCCCCTCCTCTACAATACCCTACAGTCCCCTCCTCTCTCCCTCTCCCCTCCTCTACAATACCCTACAGTCCCCTCCTCTCTCCCTCCTCCCCTCTCTCCTCCTCTACAGTCCCCTACAGTCCCTCCTCTCCTCTCCCTCTCCCTCCTCCTCTCCCTACAGTCCCCTCCTCTCCACAATACCTCTCCACAGTCCCCTCCTCTACAATACCCTACAGTCCCTCCTCTCCGCTCCTCTCCTCTCCTCACCTCTCCTCTACAATACCCTACAGTCCCCTCCTCTCCTCTCCTCTCCTCTCCCCTCCTCTACAATACCCTACAGTCCCCTCCTCTCCTCTCCCTCTCCCCTCCTCTACAATACCCTACAGTCCCCTCCTCTCCTCTCCTCTCCCTCTCCTCTACAATACCCTACAGTCCCCTCCTCTACACTCTCCCCTACACTCGTCCCCTCCTCTACAATACCCTACAGTCCCCTCCTCTCCTCTCCTCTCCTCTCCCCTCCTCTACAATACCCTACAGTCCCCTCCTCTCCTCTCCTCTCCTCTCCCCTCCTCTACAATACCCTACAGTCCCCTCCTCTCCTCTCCCCTCCTCTACTCTACAGTCCCCTCCCGTCCCCTCCTCTACAATACCCTACAGCTCTCCCTCTCCTCTCCTCTACAATACCCTACAGTCCCCTCCTCTCCTCTCCTCTCCTCTACAATACCCTACACTCCTCTCCTCTCCTCTCCCCTCCTCTACAATACCCTACAGTCCTCTCCTCTCCTCTACAATACCCTACAGTCCCCTCCTCTCCCTCCTCTACAATACCCTACAGTCCCCTACAGTCTCCCCTCCTCTACAATACCCTACAGTCCCCTCCTCTCCCCTCCTCTCCCCTCCCCTCCCTACAGTCCCCTCCTCTCCCCTCCTCTACAAT
>NW_027675447.1:202500-237500 GCF_965601325.2 Salmo salar
CAGTCACTACGTCTCCTTCTGTAGAGGAAAACCAGATGGACCCAGTCAGTCACTACGTCTCCTTCTGTAGGGGACAACCAGATGGACCCAGTCAGTCACTACGTCTCCTTCTGTAGAGGACAACCAGATGGACCCAGTCAGTCACTACGTCTCCTTCTGTAGGGGACAACCAGATGGACCCAGTCAGTCACTACGTCTCCTTCTGTAGAGGACAACCAGATGGACCCAGTCAGTCACTACGTCTCCTTCTGTAGGGGACAACCAGATGGACCCAGTCAGTCACTACGTCTCCTTCTGTAGAGGACAACCAGATGGACCCAGTCACTACGTCTCCTTCTGTAGAGGACAACCAGATGGACCCAGTCAGTCACTACGTCTCCTTCTGTAGAGGACAACCAGATGGACCCAGTCAGTCACTACGTCTCCTTCTGTAGAGGACAACCAGATGGACCCAGTCAGTCACTACGTCTCCTTCTGTAGAGGACAACCAGATGGACCCAGTCAGTCACTACGTCTCCTTCTGTAGAGGACAACCAGATGGACCCAGTCAGTCACTACGTCTCCTTCTGTAGAGGACAACCAGATGGACCCAGTCAGTCACTACGTCAGTATTCATCCTGGTCGTCTTCATTCCTCAGATCTGTTTCTCCTGCAGATGTCAGACGACTGTGGCCACATCTCTCTCTCCTCTCCTCTCCTCTCCTCTCCTCTCCTCTCCTCTCCTCTCCTCTCCTCTCCTCTCTCCTCTCCTCTCCTCTCCTCTCCTCTCCTCTCCTCTCCACTCCCCTCTCCTCTCCCTCTCTCCCCTCCTCTCCTCTCCACTCCCCTCTCCTCTCCTCTCCTCTCCTCTCCTCTCCTCTCTCCTCTCCCCTCTCCACTCCTCTCCTCTCCTCTCCCCTCTTCTCCCCTCCCCTCCCCTCTCCTCTCCTCTCCTCCCTCTCCTCTCCTCTCCTCTCCCCTCTTCTCCCCTCCTCTCCTCTCCACTCCCTCTCCTCTCCTCTCCTCTCCTCTCCTCTCCCCTCTTCTCCCCTCCCCTCCCTCTCCTCTCCTCTCCTCTCCTCTCCTCTTCTCCTCTCCTCTCCTCTTCTCTCCTCCTCTCAGTCCCTTGAAATGAGCATCAGGGAGAGAAGAGGACGACCAGAGTGTGTGATTTGTGAGTTGTTTCCTCATTGTTCAATCAGCCAATTACCCTCCCTGTCAACAGACATCTCTCCCTGACAGTCTCTACTGCCTTCACTTCTCTCCCATGACGGGTCTCTACTGCCTTCACTTCTCTCCCATGACGGGTCTCTACTGCCTTCACTTCTCTCCCATGACGGGTCTCTACTGCCTTCACTTCTCTCCCATGACGGGTCTCTACTGCCTTCACTTCTCTCCCATGACGGGTCTCTACTGCCTTCACTTCTCTCCCATGACGGGTCTCTACTGCCTTCACTTCTCTCCCATGACGGGTCTCTACTGCCTTCACTTCTCTACTGCCTTCACTTCTCTCCCATGACGGGTCTCTACTGCCTTCACTTCTCTCCCATGACTGTCTCTACTGCCTTCACTTCTCTACTGCCTTCACTTCTCTCCCATGACGGGTCTCTACTGCCTTCACTTCTCTCCCATGACGGGTCTCTACTGCCTTCACTTCTCTCCCATGACGGGTCTCTACTGCCTTCACTTCTCTCCCATGACGGGTCTCTACTGCCTTCACTTCTCTCCCATGACGGGTCTCTACTGCCTTCACTTCTCTCCCATGACGGGTCTCTACTGCCTTCACTTCTCTCCCATGACGGGTCTCTACTGCCTTCACTTCTCTCCCATGACGGGTCTCTACTGCCTTCACTTCTCTCCCATGACGGGTCTCTACTGCCTTCACTTCTCTCCCATGACGGGTCTCTACTGCCTTCACTTCTCTCCCATGACGGGTCTCTACTGCCTTCACTTCTCTCCCATGACGGGTCTCTACTGCCTTCACTTCTCTCCCATGACGGGTCTCTACTGCCTTCACTTCTCTCCCATGACGGGTCTCTACTGCCTTCACTTCTCTCCCATGACGGGTCTCTACTGCCTTCACTTCTCTCCCATGGGGTCTCTACTGCCTTCACTTCTCTCCCATGACGGGTCTCTACTGCCTTCACTTCTCTCCCATGACGGGTCTCTACTGCCTTCACTTCTCTCCCATGACGGTCTCTACTGCCTTCACTTCTCTCCCATGACGGGTCTCTACTGCCTTCACTTCTCTCCCTTGACGGGTCTCTACTGCCTTCACTTCTCTCCCATGACGGGTCTCTACTGCCTTCACTTCTCTCCCTATGACGGGTCTCTACTGCCTTCACTTCTCTCCCATGACGGGTCTCTACTGCCTTCACTTCTCTCCCATGACGGGTCTCTACTGCCTTCACTTCTCTCCCATGACGGGTCTCTACTGCCTTCACTTCTCTCCCATGACGGGTCTCTACTGCCTTCACTTCTCTCCCATGACGGTCTCTACTGCCTTCACTTCTCTCCCATGACGGGTCTCTACTGCCTTCACTTCTCTCCCATGACGGGTCTCTACTGCCTTCACTTCTCTCCCATGACGGGTCTCTACTGCCTTCACTTCTCTACTGCCTTCACTTCTCTCCCTGACGGGTCTCTACTGCCTTCACTTCTCTCCCTTGACGGGTCTCTACTGCCTTCACTTCTCTCCCATGACGGGTCTCTACTGCCTTCACTTCTCTCCCTTGACGGGTCTCTACTGCCTTCACTTCTCTCCCATGACGGGTCTCTACTGCCTTCACTTCTCTCCCATGACGGGTCTCTACTGCCTTCACTTCTCTCCCATGACGGGTCTCTACTGCCTTCACTTCTCTCCCTTGACGGGTCTCTACTGCCTTCACTTCTCTCCCATGACGGGTCTCTACTGCCTTCACTTCTCTCCCATGACGGGTCTCTACTGCCTTCACTTCTCTCCCATGACGGGTCTCTACTGCCTTCACTTCTCTCCCATGACGGGTCTCTACTGCCTTCACTTCTCTCCCATGACGGTCTCTACTGCCTTCACTTCTCTCCCATGACGGGTCTCTACTGCCTTCACTTCTCTCCCATGACGGGTCTCTACTGCCTTCACTTCTCTCCCATGACGGGTCTCTACTGCCTTCACTTCTCTCCCATGACGGGTCTCTACTGCCTTCACTTCTCTCCCATGACGGTTTCTACAGATCTAATCTCCTCTCAACCCAGAACCTCACAACATCAATCATACAGTGGTGTGTGTGTGTGTGTGTGTGTGTGTGTGTGTGTGTGTGTGTGTGTGTGTGTGTGTGTGTGTGTGTGTGTGTGTGTGTGTGTGTGTGTGTGTGTGTGTGTGTGTGTGTGTGTGTGTGTGTGTGTGTGTGTGTGTGTGTGTGTGTAATTGGAAGAATACAATTAAGTTCCTGAGGCCTCTCTAGAGAGAAGTAAGCTTTGTTATTCTTTACCAACACAATTATACTGGTCTGAGACTGAGCCTCCTTCCTCCTCCTCCTGTCTCTCCCAGGAATACAGCACCTCCTTCCTCCTCCTCCTGTCTCTCCCAGGAATACAGCACTTCCTCCGTCCTCCTCCTGTCTCTCCCAGGAATACAGCACCTCCTTCCTCCTCCTCCTGTCTCTCCCAGGAATACAGCACCTCCTTCCTCCTCCTCCTGTCTCTCCCAGGAATACAGCACCTCCTTCCTCCTCCTCCTGTCTCTCCCAGGAATACAGCACCTCCTCCGTCCTCCTGTCTCTCCTAGGAATACAGCACCTCCTTCCTCCTCCTCCTGTCTCTCCCAGGAATACAGCACCTCCTTCCTCCTCCTCCTGTCTCTCCCAGGAATACAGCACCTCCTTCCTCCTCCTGTCTCTCCCAGGAATACAGCACCTCCTTCCGCCTCCTCCTGTCTCTCCCAGGAATACAGTACCTCCTTCCTCCTCCTGTCTCTCCCAGGAATACAGTACCTCCTTCCTCCTCCTCCTGTCTCTCCCAGGAATACAGCACCTCCTTCCTCCTCCTGTCTCTCCCAGGAATACAGCACCTCCTTCCTCCTCCTCCTGTCTCTCCCAGGAATACAGCACCTCCTTCCTCCTCCTGTCTCTCCCAGGAATACAGCACCTCCTTCCTCCTCCTGTCTCTCCCAGGAATACAGCACCTCCTTCCTCCTCCTGTCTCTCCCAGGAATACAGCACCTCCTTCCTCCTCCTCCTGTCTCTCCCAGGAATACAGCACCTCCTTCCTCCTCCTGTCTCTCCCAGGAATACAGCACCTCCTTCCTCCTTCCTGTCTCTCCCAGGAATACAGTACCTCCTTCCTCCTCCTGTCTCTCCCAGGAATACAGCACCTCCTTCCTCTTCCTGTCTCTCCCAGGAATACAGCACCTCCTTCCTCCTCCTGTCTCTCCCAGGAATACAGCACCTCCTTCCTCCTCCTGTCTCTCCCAGGAATACAGTACCTCCTTCCTCCTCCTGTCTCTCCCAGGAATACAGCACCTCCTTCCTCCTCCTGTCTCTCCCAGGAATACAGTACCTCCTTCCTCCTCCTGTCTCTCCCAGGAATACAGCACCTCCTTCCTCCTGCTGTCTCTCCCAGGAATACAGCACCTCCTTCCTCCTCCTGTCTCTCCCAGGAATAAAGCACCTCCTTCCTCCTGTCTCTCCCAGGAATACAGCACCTCCTTCCTCCTCCTGTCTCTCCCAGGAATACAGCACCTCCTTCCTCCTCCTGTCTCTCCCCGGAGTACAGCACCTCCTTCCTCCTGTCTCTCCCCGGAATACAGCACCTCATTCCTCCTGTCTCTCCCCAGAAACACAGCACCTCCTTCCTCCTCCTGTCACTCCCAGGAATACAGCACCTCCTTCCTCCTCCTGTCTCTCCCAGGAATACAGCACCTCCTTCCTCCTCCTGTCTCTCCCAGGAATACAGCACCTGCTTCCTCCTGTCTCTCCCAGGAATACAGCACCTCCTTCCTCCTCCTGTCTCTCTCAGGAATACAGCACCTCCTTCCTCCTCCTGTCTCTCACAGGAATACAGTACCTCCTTCCTCCTCCTGTCTCTCCCAGGAATACAGCACCTCCTTCCTCCTGTCTCTCCCAGGTATATCTTCATCCTCCTCTTCTTCCTCCTTCCTCCTTCACATCTCAGACACTGTACAGATACTAGACAAGACATCATGTCAAGCTCAGTACTGCCTGAAGCTCCTTAGTATTCAGTTTGAGTTTATGTGTTCAAGTGGAAATTAAACGACGCTGTAGTTTTTTTAACCAACAATTATACACTTTTAATTGTGTTTCTATATTACCTCATCAGACTATGGGAGTGTTCAGTACTATGGGAGGTGTGTTCAGTACTATGGGAGGTGTGTTCAGTACTATGGGAGGTGGGTTCAGTACTATGGGAGGTAGGTTCAGTACTATGGGAGGTAGGTTCAGTACTATGGGAGGTGGGTTCAGTACTATGGGAGGTGGGTTCAGTACTATGAGAGGTAGGTTCAGTACTATGGGAGGTGTGTTCAGTACTATGGGAGGTGAGTTCAGTACTATGAGAGGTAGGTTCAGTACTATGGGAGGTGTATTCAGTACTATGGGAGGTGTGTTCAGTACTATGGGAGGTGGGTTCAGTACAATGGGAGGTAGGTTCAGTACTATGGGAGGTGTGTTCAGTACTATGGGAGGTGCGTTCAGTACTATGAGAGGTAGGTTCAGTACTATGGGAGGTGTGTTCAGTACTATGGGAGGTGTGTTCAGTACTATGGGAGAAGTGTTCAGTACTATGGGAGGTGTGTTCAGTACTATGAGAGGTAGGTTCAGTACTATGGGAGGTGTGTTCAGTACTATGGGAGGTGTGTTCAGTACTATGGGAGATGTGTTCAGTACTATGGGAGGTAGGTTCAGTACTATGGGAGGTGTGTTCAGTACTATGGGAGGTGTGTTCAGTACTATGAGAAGTAGGTTCAGTACTATGGGAGGTGTGTTCAGTACTATGGGAGGTGTGTTCAGTACTATGGGAGGTGGTGTTCAGTACTATGGGAGATGTGTTCAGTACTATGAGAGGTGTGTTCAGTACTATGGGAGGTGTGTTCAGTACTATGGGAGAAGTGTTCAGTACTATGGGAGGTGTGTTCGGTACTATGGGAGATGTGTTCGGTACTATGGGAGATGTGTTCAGTACTATGGGAGATGTGTTCAGTACTATGGGAGGTGTGTTCAGTACTATGGGAGGAGTGTTCAGTACTATGGGAGGTGTGTTCAGTACTATGGGAGGTGTGTTCAGTACTATGGGAGGAGTGTTCAGTACTATGGGCGGAGTGTTCAGTACTATGGGAGGTCTGTTCGGTACTATGGGAAGGTGTGTTCAGTACTATGAGAGGTCTGTTCGGTACTATGGGAGGTGTGTTCAGAACTATGGGAGGACCTGTTCGGTACTATGGGAGGTGTGTTCAGTACTATGGGAGGTGTATTCAGTACTATGGGAGGTGTGTTCAGTACTATGGGAGGTCTGTTCGGTACTATGGGAGGTGTGTTCAGTACTATGGGAGGTGTGTGTTCAGTACTATGGGAGGTGTTTCCAGTACTATGGGAGGTGTATTCAGTACTATGGGAGGTGTGTTCAGTACTATGGGAAGGTGTGTTCAGTACTATGGGAGGTATTTTCGGTTTGCTACAGCTCTATTGTACTCCATGTGTAATTCTAGAGCGATTCACGGAGAGTGAACTTGGCAGTGTCTGTAATCTCATTAAATACAGTACACAACATTCAGCCATGTTATTTAGCTGGTCCTTCAGCCCCGTCAAGACAATATGCCACATAGATCACAAGTTAAAACACAACAGACTGATTATCAGATCTGTTGGGGGGATGCAGGGCAGCAACACGGAGGAACAATATGGAGGAACAATATGGAGGAACAATATGGAGGAACAACAATATGGAGGAACAATATGGAGGAACATCAATATGGAGGAACATCAATATGGAGGAACATCTATATGGAGGAACATCAATATGGAGGAACATCAATATGGAGGAACATCAATATGGAGGAACATCTATATGGAGGAACATCTATATGGAGGAACATCTATATGGAGGAACATCAATATGGAGGAACATCAATATGGAGGAACATCTATATGGAGGAACATCAACATGGAGGAACATCTATATGGAGGAACATCAATATGGAGGAACATCTATATGGAGGAACATCTATATGGAGGAACATCAACATGGAGGAACATCAATATGGAGGAACATCAATATGGAGGAACATCTATATGGAGGAACATCTATATGGAGGAACATCTATATGGAGGAACATCAATATGGAGGAACAACAATATGGAGGAACATCTATATGGAGGAACATCTATATGGAGGAACATCTATATGGAGGAACATCAATATGGAGGAACAACAACATGGAGGAACATCAACAAACCCATGTTACAGACAGAGTTAGGGTCTGACCCAGATCGGAGGATCCCCAGTCTGACCCAGAGGTAGACAGAGTTAGGGTCTGACCCAGAGGCAGACAGAGTTAGGGTCTGACCCAGAGGCAGACAGAGTTAGGGTCTGACCCAGAGGCAGACAGAGTTAGGGTCTGACCCAGAGGCAGACAGAGTTAGGGTCTGACCCAGAGGCAGACAGAGTTAGGGTCTGACCCAGAGGCAGACAGAGTTAGGGTCTGACCCAGAGGTAGACAGAGTTAGGGTCTGACCCAGAGGTAGACAGAGTTAGGGACTGACCCAGAGGCAGACAGAGTTAGGGTCTGACCCAGAGGCAGACAGAGTTAGGGTCTGACCCAGAGGTAGACAGAGTTAGGGTCTGACCCAGAGGCAGACAGAGTTAGGGTCTGACCCAGAGGTAGACAGAGTTAGGGTCTGACCCAGAGGCAGACAGAGTTAGGGTCTGACCCAGAGGTAGACAGAGTTAGGGTCTGACCCAGATCGGAGGATCCCCAGTCTGACCCAGAGGTCGACAGAGTTAGGGTCTGACCCAGAGACAGACAGAGTTAGGGTCTGACCCAGAGGTAGACAGAGTTAGGGTCTGACCCAGAGGCAGACAGAGTTAGGGTCTGACCCAGAGGTAGACAGAGTTAGGGTCTGACCCAGAGGCAGACAGAGTTAGGGTCTGACCCAGAGGCAGACAGAGTTAGGGTCTGACCCAGAGGCAGACAGAGTTAGGGTCTGACCCAGAGGCAGACAGAGTTAGGGTCTGACCCAGAGGCAGACAGAGTTAGGGTCTGACCCAGAGACAGACAGAGTTAGGGTCTGACCCAGAGACAGACAGAGTTAGGGACTGACCCAGAGACAGACAGAGTTAGGGTCTGACCCAGAGGCAGACAGAGTTAGGGTCTGACCCAGAGGTAGACAGAGTTAGGGTCTGACCCAGAGGCAGACAGAGTTAGGGTCTGACCCAGAGGCAGACAGAGTTAGGGTCTGACCCAGAGACAGACAGAGTTAGGGACTGACCCAGAGACAGACAGAGTTAGGGTCTGACCCAGAGGCAGACAGAGTTAGGGTCTGACCCAGAGGTAGACAGAGTTAGGGTCTGACCCAGAGGCAGACAGAGTTAGGGTCTGACCCAGAGGTAGACAGAGTTAGGGTCTGACCCAGAGGCAGGACAGAGTTAGGGTCTGACCCAGAGGTAGACAGAGTTAGGGTCTGACCCAGAGGTAGACAGAGTTAGGGTCAGACCCAGAGTCGGACGGAGTCCCCAGGGTCTGACCCAGAGGTAGACAGAGTTAGGGTCTGACCCAGAGGTAGACAGAGTTAGGGTCTGACCCAGAGGCAGACAGAGTTAGGGTCTGACCCAGATCGGAGGATCCCCAGTCTGACCCAGAGGTCGACAGAGTTAGGGTCTGACCCAGAGACAGACAGAGTTAGGGTCTGACCCAGAGGTAGACAGAGTTAGGGTCTGACCCAGAGGCAGACAGAGTTAGGGTCTGACCCAGAGACAGACAGAGTTAGGGTCTGACCCAGAGACAGACAGAGTTAGGGTCTGACCCAGATCAGAGGCTCCCCAGTCTGACCCAGAGGCAGACAGAGTTAGGGTCTGACCCAGAGACAGACAGAGTTAGGGTCTGACCCAGACCCAGAGGCTCCCCAGTCTGACCCAGAGACAGACAGAGTTAGGGTCTGACCCAGAGGTAGACAGAGTTAGGGTCTGACCCAGAGACAGACAGAGTTAGGGTCTGACCCAGACCCAGAGGCTCCCCAGTCTGACTCAGAGACAGACAGAGTTAGGGTCTGACCCAGACCCAGAGGCTCCCCAGTCTGACCCAGAGACAGACAGAGTTAGGGTCTGACCCAGAGACAGACAGAGTTAGGGTCTGACCCAGAGGCAGACAGAGTTAGGGTCTGACCCAGATCGGAGGATCCCCAGTGTGTAAATGAGTAATTTACTCCAGAAAGGGGGTATCTCAGTTCCCTAATCATCAAGGAACAACATTTGGCAGCGTTCTACACAGTGAGCATTGATGAGACTAATTCACTAAATACACCCTCCAGTCGCATAATTATATGTCATTTTACCGGCATAATTAACTCATTTAATTACTATTCTTCAAGAGCATCAATTATTGATATTACAGAGCATTCTGGCTCCTCTCCTCTCCTCTCCTTGCATCCCCTCTCCTCTCCTAGTCTCCCCTCTCCTCTCCTAGCCTCCCCTCTCCTCTCCCAGCCTCCCCTCTCCTAGCCTCTCTTCTCCTCTCCTAGCCTCTCTTCTCCTCTCCTAGCCTCTCCTCTCCTAGCCTCCCCTCTCCTCTCCTAGCCTCTCTTCTCCTCTCCTCTCCTAGCCTCTCTTCTCCTCTCCTCTCCTTTCCTAGCCTCTCCTCTCCTAGCCTCCCGTCCCCTCTCCTAGCCTCCCCTCTCCTCTCCTAGTCTCCCCTCTACTCTCCTAGTATCTCCTCTCCTCTCCTAGTCTCCCCTCTCCTCTCCTAGCCTCCCCTCTCCTCCCTTAGCCTCCTCTCTCCTCTCCTAGCCTCCCCTCTCCTCTCCTCTCCTAGCCTCCCCTCTCCTCTCCTCTCCTAGCCTCCCCTCTCCTCTCCCCTCCTCTCCTCTCCTAGCCTCCCCTCTCCTCTCCTAGTCTCCCCTCTCCTCTCCTAGCCTCCTCTCTCCTCTCCTAGCCTCCCCTCTTCTCTCCTAGCCTCTCCTCCCCTAGTCTCCCCTCTCCTCTCCTAGCCTCCCCTCTTCTCTCCTCTCCTAGCCTCCCCTCTCCTCTCCTAGCCTCCCCTCTTCTCTCCTCTCCTAGCCTCCCCTCTCCTCTCCTAGCCTCCCCTCTCCTCTCCTAGTCTCCCATCTCCTCTCCTAGCCTCCCCTCTTCTCTCCTCTCCTAGCCTCCCCTCTCCTCTCCTAGCCTCCCCTCTTCTCTCCTCTCCTAGCCTCCCCTCTTCTCTCCTCTCCTAGCCTCTCCTCTCCTCTCCTAGCCTCCCCTCTCCTCTCCTAGCCTCCCCTCTTCTCTCCTCTCGTAGCCTCCCCTCTTCTCTCCTCTCCTAGCCTCCTCTCTCCTCTCCTAGCCTCCCCTCTCCTAGCCTCCCCTCTCCTCTCCTAGCCACCCCTCTCCTCTCCTCTCCTAGCCTCTCCGCTTCTCTCCTAGCCTCCCCTCCCCTCTCCTAGCCTCCCCTCTCCTCTCCTAGCCTCCCCTCTCCTCTCCTCTCCTAGCCTCTCCTCTTCTCTCCTAGCCTCCCCTCCCCTCTCCAAGCCTCCCCTCCCCTCTCCTCTCCTAGCCTCCCCTCCCCTCCCCTCTCCTAGCCTCCCCTCTCCTCTCCTAGCCTCTCCTCTCCTAGCCACCCCTCTCCTCTCCTAGCCTCTCCTCTCCTCTCCTAGCCTCTCCTCTCCTCTCCTAGCCTCTCCTTTCATCTCCTTTCATCTCCTAGCCTCCCCTCTCCTCTCCTAGCCTCTCCTCTCCTAGCCTCCCCTCCCCTCTCCAAGCCTCCCCTCCCCTCTCCTCTCCTAGCCTCCCCTCCCCTCTCCTCTCCTAGCCTCCCCTCTTCTCTCCTCTCCTACCCTCCCCTCTCCTCTCCTAGCCTCCCCTCTCCTCTCCTAGCCTCTCCTCTCCTCTCCTAGCCTCTCCTCTCCTAGCCTCTCCTAGCCTCTCCTCTCCTAGCCTCTCCTCTCCTAGCCTCTCCTCTCCTAGCCTCTCCTCTCCTCGCCTCTCCTCTCCTAGCCTCTCCTTTCCTCTCCTAGCCTCTCCTCTCCTCTCCTAGCCTCTCCTCTCCTCTCCTAGCCTCACCTCTCCTCTCCTCTCCTCTCCTAGCCTCCCCTCTCCTCTTCTCCCATCTCTACTCCTCTCCTCTCCTAGCCTCTCCTCCCATCTCTACTCCTCTCCTCTCCTCCTCCCCTCTCCTCTCCCATCTCTACTCCTCTCCTCCCTTTACGTGGGCTGCATGCTGACGACAGACAACACATGGCAGAGTGCTAACAGCCTTGGCCTGGTTCCTGGACTCCCTGGGTTGGATCGATGGCACCGCTGGCTCTGTACACTGCCTAACAGCCTTGGCCCGGTTCCTGGACTCCCTGGGTTGGATCGATGGCACCGCTGGCTCTGTACGCTGCCTAACAGCCTTGGCCCGGTTCCTGGACTCCCTGGGTTGGATCGATGGCACCGCTGGCTCTGTACGCAGCCTAACAGCCTTGGCCCGGTTCCTGGACTCCCTGGGTTGGATCGATGGCACCGCTGGCTCTGTACGCTGCCTAACAGCCTTGGCCCGGTTCCTGGACTCCCTGGGTTGGATCGATGGCACCGCTGGCTCTGTACGCTGCCTAACAGCCTTGGCCCGGTTCCTGGACTCCCTGGGTTGGATCGATGGCACCGCTGGCTCTGTACGCTGCCTAACAGCCTTGGCCCGGTTCCTGGACTCCCTGGGTTGGATCGATGGCACCGCTGGCTCTGTACGCTGCCTAACAGCCTTGGCCCGGTTCCTGGACTCCCTGGGTTGGATCGATGGCACCGCTGGCTCTGTACGCTGCCTAACAGCCTTGGCCCGGTTCCTGGACTCCCTGGGTTGGATCGATGGCACCGCTGGCTCTGTACGCTGCCTAACAGCCTTGGCCCGGTTCCTGGACTCCCTGGGTTGGATCGATGGCACCGCTGGCTCTGTACGCTGCCTAACAGCCTTGGCCCGGTTCCTGGACTCCCTGGGTTGGATCGATGGCACCGCTGGCTCTGTACACTGCCTAACAGCCTTGGCAGGTTCCTGGACTCCCTGGGTTGGATCGATGGCACCGCTGGCTCTGTACGCTGCCTAACAGCCTTGGCCCGGTTCCTGGACTCCCTGGGTTGGATCGATGGCACCGCTGGCTCTGTACACTGCCTAACAGCCTTGGCCCGGTTCCTGGACTCCCTGGGTTGGATCGATGGCACCGCTGGCTCTGTACACTGCCTAACAGCCTTGGCCCGGTTCCTGGACTCCCTGGGTTGGATCGATGGCACCGCTGGCTCTGTACGCTGCCAATCGGGGGTTGTCTGCTCCCGCCGGTTAACACTTGACCTGATTGATCTCGGGTTTTGATTTAAAAAGACTCACGCCAGCCTGCGGAGGAATTTTTAAAGGTGGAAGCGTCTCAACTTCTTCTCAGAGTCAAACAGCTGGACCTGAATCCTGGTCCAGTTCAAAGACTTTCACACACAGTACTTTATCAGCGTCGCTGTTTTAAAACCCGGAAAGACACATACTGTCAATCATCATTATTCAATCAGATATTTTACATTTTACTTAACATTTACCACCCCTGTATATATTGTTATTTTTTTACTGCTGATCTTTAATTACTTGTTAATTTTATCTCTTATTCTTATCTGTATTATTTTTAAACTACATTGTTGGTTAGGGGCTCGTAAGTAAGCATTTCACTGTAAGGTCTACACCTGTTGTATTCAGCATTTCACTGTGAGGTCTACTGCACCTGTTGTATTCAGCATTTCACAGTGAGGTCTACTACACCTGTTGTATTCAGCATTTCACTGTGAGGTCTACTACACCTGTTGTATTCAGCATTTCACTGTAAGGTCTACCTACACCTGTTGTATTCAGCATTTCACTGTAAGGTCTACTACACCTGTTGTATTCAGCATTTCACTGTAAGGTCTACCTACACCTGTTGTATTCAGCATTTCACTGTAAGGTCTACCTACACCTGTTGTATTCAGCATTTCACTGTGAGGTCTACTACACCTGTTGTATTCAGCATTTCACTGTAAGGTCTACCTACACCTGTTGTATTCAGCATTTCACTGTGAGGTCTACTACACCTGTTGTATTCTGCATTTCACTGTGAGGTCTACTACACCTGTTGTATTCAGCATTTCACTGTGAGGTCTACTACACCTGTTGTATTCAGCATTTCACTGTAAGGTCTACTACACCTGTTGTATTCTGCATTTCACTGTGAGGTCTACTACACCTGTTGTATTCAGCATTTCACTGTGAGGTCTACTACACCTGTTGTATTCAGCATTTCACTGTAAGGTCTACCTACACCTGTTGTATTCAGCATTTCACTGTGAGGTCTACTACACCTGTTGTATTCAGCATTTCACTGTGAGGTCTACTACACCTGTTGTATTCAGCATTTCACAGTGAGGTCTACTACACCTGTTGTATTCAGCATTTCACTGTAAGGTCTACTACACCTGTTGTATTCAGCATTTCACTGTGAGGTCTACTACACCTGTTGTATTCAGCATTTCACTGTAAGGTCTACCTACACCTGTTGTATTCAGCATTTCACTGTAAGGTCTACTACACCTGTTGTATTCAGCATTTCACTGTAAGGTCTACTACACCTGTTGTATTCAGCATTTCACTGTAAGGTCTACCTACACCTGTTGTATTCAGCATTTCATAGTGAGGTCTACTACACCTGTTGTATTCAGCATTTCACTGTGAGGTCTACTACACCTGTTGTATTCAGCATTTCACTGTAAGGTCTACTACACCTGTTGTATTCAGCATTTCACTGTAAGGTCTACTACACCTGTTGTATTCAGCATTTCACTGTGAGGTCTACTACACCTGTTGTATTCAGCATTTCACTGTAAGGTCTACTACACCTGTTGTATTCAGCATTTCACTGTGAGGTCTACCTACACCTGTTGTATTCAGCATTTCACTGTGAGGTCTACTACACCTGTTGTATTCAGCATTTCACAGTGAGGTCTACTACACCTGTTGTATTCAGCATTTCACTGTGAGGTCTACCTACACCTGTTGTATTCAGCATTTCACTGTGAGGTCTACTACACCTGTTGTATTCAGCATTTCACTGTAAGGTCTACCTACACCTGTTGTATTCAGCATTTCACTGTGAGGTCTACTACACCTGTTGTATTCAGCATTTCACTGTAAGGTCTACTACACCTGTTGTATTCAGCATTTCACTGTGAGGTCTACTACACCTGTTGTATTCAGCATTTCACTGTAAGGTCTACTACACCTGTTGTATTCAGCATTTCACTGTGAGGTCTACCTACACCTGTTGTATTCAGCATTTCACTGTGAGGTCTACTACACCTGTTGTATTCAGCATTTCACTGTAAGGTCTACTACACCTGTTGTATTCAGCATTTCACTGAGGTCTACTACACCTGTTGTATTCAGCATTTCACTGTGAGGTCTACTACACCTGTTGTATTCAGCATTTCACTGTGAGGTCTACTACACCTGTTGTATTCAGCATTTCACTGTGAGGTCTACTACACCTGTTGTATTCAGCATTTCACTGTGAGGTCTACTACACCTGTTGTATTCAGCATTTCACTGTAAGGTCTACTACACCTGTTGTATTTGGCATTTCACTGTGAGGTCTACCTACACCTGTTGTATTCAGCATTTCACTGTAAGGTCTACTACACCTGTTGTATTCAGCATTTCTCTGTAAGGTCTACTACACCTGTTGTATTCAGCATTTCACTGTGAGGTCTACTACACCTGTTGTATTCAGCATTTCACTGTAAGGTCTACTACACCTGTTGTATTCAGCATTTCACTGTAAGGTCTACTACACCTGTTGTATTCAGCATTTCACTGTGAGGTCTACTACACCTGTTGTATTCAGCATTTCACTGTGAGGTCTACTACACCTGTTGTATTCAGCATATCACTGTAAGGTCTACTACACCTGTTGTATTCAGCATTTCACTGTAAGGTCTACTACACCCGTTGTATTCAGCATTTCACTGTGAGGTCTACTACACCTGTTGTATTCAGCATTTCACTGTAAGGTCTACTACACCTGTTGTATTCAGCATTTCACTGTAAGGTCTACTACACCTGTTGTATTCAGCATATCACTGTAAGGTCTACTACACCTGTTGTATTCAGCATTTCACTGTAAGGTCTACTACACCTGTTGTATTCAGCATTTCACTGTGAGGTCTACTACACCTGTTGTATTCAGCATATATGACTAATAAAGTTTGATTTGATTTAATTAACGTATAATAATAATAAAGTGGATTTTCTAGAATCTGAATGAAAACTCTTCCTTCCTGGTGTGTCACCGTTAGGTCTGCAGGGATTGGTTAATAAAGATAATATGCTAATTCATCTAAACTTCACATCCTCATCTGATACTGATTTAATAAATACTGTTCTCCAGGGCTTGGTACAGAGTGATTTAATAAATACTGTTCTCCTGGGCTTGGTGAGGTACAGAGTGATTTAATAAATACTGTTCTCCAGGGCTTGGTGAGGTACAGAGTGATTTAATAAATACTGTTCTCCAGGGCTTGGTGAGGTACAGAGTGATTTAATAAATACTGTTCTCCAGGGCTTGGTGAGGTACAGAGTGATTTAATAAATACTGTTCTCCAGGGCTTGGTGAGGTACAGAGTGATTTAATAAATACTGTTCTCCAGGGCTTGGTGAGGTACAGAGTGATTTAATAAATACTGTTCTCCAGGGCTTGGTGAGGTACAGAGTGATTTAATAAATACTGTTCTCCAGCGCTTGGTGAGGTACAGAGTGATTTAATAAATACTGTTCTCCAGGGCTTGGTGAGGTTTAGAGTGATTTAATAAATAATGTTCTCCAGGGCTTGGTGAGGTACAGAGTGATTTAATAAATACTGTTCTCCAGGGCTTGGTGAGGTACAGAGTGATTTAATAAATACTGTTCTCCAGGGCTTGGTGAGGTACAGAGTGATTTAATAAATACTGTTCTCCAGGGCTTGGTGAGGTACAGAGTGATTTAATAAATACTGTTCCCCAGGGCTTGGTGAGGTTCAGAGTGATTTAATAATTACTGTTCTCCAGCGCTTGGTACAGAGTGATTTAATAAATACTGTTCTCCAGGGCTTGGTGAGGTACAGAGTGATTTAATAAATACTGTTCTCCAGGGCTTGGTGAGGTACAGAGTGATTTAATAAATACTGTCCTCCAGGGCTTGGTGAGGTACAGAGTGATTTAATAATTACTGTTCTCCAGGGCTTGGTACAGAGTGATTTAATAAATACTGTTCCCCAGGGCTTGGTGAGGTACAGAGTGATTTAATAAATACTGTTCTCCAGGGCTTGGTGAGGTACAGAGTGATTTAATAAATACTGTTCTCCAGGGCTTGGTGAGGTACAGAGTGATTTAATAAATACTGTTCTCCAGGGCTTGGTGAGGTACAGAGTGATTTAATAAATACTGTTCTCCAGGGCTTGGTACAGAGTGATTTAATAAATACTGTTCCCCAGGGCTTGGTACAGAGTGATTTAATAAATACTGTTCTCCAGGGCTTGGTGAGGTACAGAGTGATTTAATAAATACTGTTCTCCAGGGCTTGGTGAGGTACAGAGTGATTTAATAAATACTGTTCTCCAGGGCTTGGTGAGGTACAGAGTGATTTAATAAATACTGTTCCCCAGGGCTTGGTACAGAGTGATTTAATAAATACTGTTCTCCAGGGCTTGGTGAGGTACAGAGTGATTTAATAAATACTGTTCTCCAGGGCTTGGTGAGGTACAGAGTGATTTAATAAATACTGTTCTCCAGGGCTTGGTACAGAGTGATTTAATAAATACTGTTCTCCAGGGCTTGGTGAGGTACAGAGTGATTTAATAAATACTGTTCTCCAGGGCTTGGTGAGGTACAGAGTGATTTAATAAATACTGTTCTCCAGGGCTTGGTACAGAGTGATTTAATAAATACTGTTCTCCAGGGCTTGGTGAGGTTCAGAGTGATTTAATAAATACTGTTCTCCAGGGCTTGGTGAGGTACAGAGTGATTTAATAAATACTGTTCTCCAGGGCTTGGTGAGGTACAGAGTGATTTAATAAATACTGTTCTCCAGGGCTTGGTGAGGTACAGAGTGATTTAATAAATACTGTTCTCCAGGGCTTGGTGAGGTACAGAGTGATTTAATAAATACTGTTCTCCAGGGCTTGGTGAGGTACAGAGTGATTTAATAAATACTGTTCTCCAGGGCTTGGTGAGGTACAGAGTGGTTTAATAAATACTGTTCCCCAGGGCTTGGTGAGGTACAGAGTGATTTAATAAATACTGTTCTCCAGGGCTTGGTGAGGTACAGAGTGATTTAATAAATACTGTTCTCCAGGGCTTGGTGAGGTACAGAGTGATTTAATAAATACTGTTCTCCAGGGCTTGGTGAGGTTCAGAGTGATTTAATAAATACTGTTCTCCAGGGCTTGGTGAGGTACAGAGTGATTTAATAAATACTGTTCCCCAGGGCTTGGTGAGGTACAGAGTGATTTAATAAATACTGTTCTCCAGGGCTTGGTGAGGTACAGAGTGATTTAATAAATACTGTTTCCCAGGGCTTGGTGAGGTACAGAGTGATTTAATAAATACTGTTCTCCAGGGCTTGGTGAGGTACAGAGTGATTTAATAAATACTGTTCTCCAGGGCTTGGTGAGGTACAGAGTGATTTAATAAATACTGTTCTCCAGGGCTTGGTGAGGTACAGAGTGATTTAATAAATACTGTTCCCCAGGGCTTGGTTCAGAGTGATTTAATAAATACTGTTCTCCAGGGCTTGGTGAGGTACAGAGTGATTTAATAAATACTGTTCTCCAGGGCTTGGTGAGGTACAGAGTGATTTAATAAATACTGTTCTCCAGGGCTTGGTGAGGTTCAGAGTGATTTAATAAATACTGTTCTCCAGGGCTTGGTGAGGTACAGAGTGATTTAATAAATACTGTTCCCCAGGGCTTGGTGAGGTACAGAGTGATTTAATAAATACTGTTCTCCAGGGCTTGGTGAGGTACAGAGTGATTTAATAAATACTGTTTCCCAGGGCTTGGTGAGGTACAGAGTGATTTAATAAATACTGTTCTCCAGGGCTTGGTGAGGTACAGAGTGATTTAATAAATACTGTTCTCCACCAGGGCTTGGTGAGGTACAGAGTGATTTAATAAATACTGTTCTCCAGGGCTTGGTGAGGTACAGAGTGATTTAATAAATACTGTTCTCCAGGGCTTGGTACAGAGTGATTTAATAAATACTGTTCTCCAGGGCTTGGTGAGGTACAGAGTGATTTAATAAATACTGTTCTCCAGCGCTTGGTGAGGTACAGAGTGATTTAATAAATACTGTTCTCCAGGGCTTGGTGAGGTACAGAGTGATTTAATAAATACTGTTCCCCAGGGCTTGGTGAGGCACAGAGTGATTTAATAAATACTGTTCTCCAGGGCTTGGTGAGGTACAGAGTGATTTAATAAATACTGTTCTCCAGGGCTTGGTGAGGTTTAGAGTGATTTAATAAATACTGTTCTCCAGGGCTTGGTGAGGTACAGAGTGATTTAATAAATACTGTTCCCCAGGGCTTGGTGAGGTACAGAGTGATTTAATAAATACTGTTCTCCAGGGCTTGGTGAGGTACAGAGTGATTTAATAAATACTGTTCTCCAGGGCTTGGTGAGGTACAGAGTGATTTAATAAATACTGTTCTCCAGGGCTTGGTGAGGTACAGAGTGATTTAATAAATACTGTTCTCCAGGGCTTGGTGAGGTACAGAGTGATTTAATAAATACTGTTCTCCAGCGCTTGGTGAGGTACAGAGTGATTTAATAAATACTGTTCTCCAGGGCTTGGTGAGGTACAGAGTGATTTAATAAATACTGTTCTCCAGTGCTTGGTGAGGTACAGAGTGATTTAATAAATACTGTTCTCCAGGGCTTGGTGAGGTACAGAGTGATTTAATAAATACTGTTCCCCAGGGCTTGGTGAGGTACAGAGTGATTTAATAAATACTGTTCTCCAGGGCTTGGTGAGGTACAGAGTGATTTAATAAATACTGTTCCCCAGGGCTTGGTGAGGTACAGAGTGATTTAATAAATACTGTTCTCCAGGGCTTGGTGAGGTACAGAGTGATTTAATAAATACTGTTCTCCAGGGCTTGGTGAGGTACAGAGTGATTTAATAAATACTGTTCTCCAGGGCTTGGTGAGGTACAGAGTGATTTACTAAATACTGTTCTCCAGGGCTTGGTGAGGTACAGAGTGATTTAATAAATACTGTTCTCCAGGGCTTGGTGAGGTACAGAGTGATTTAATAAATACTGTTCCCCAGGGCTTGGTGAGGTACAGAGTGATTTAATAAATACTGTTCTCCAGGGCTTGGTGAGGTACAGAGTGATTTAATAAATACTGTTCCCCAGGGCTTGGTGAGGTACAGAGTGATTTAATAAATACTGTTCTCCAGGGCTTGGTGAGGTACAGAGTGATTTAATAAATACTGTTCTCCAGGGCTTGGTGAGGTACAGAGTGATTTAATAAATACTGTTCTCCAGGGCTTGGTGAGGTACAGAGTGATTTAATAAATACTGTTCTCCAGGGCTTGGTGAGGTACAGAGTGATTTAATAAATACTGTTCTCCAGGGCTTGGTGAGGTACAGAGTGATTTAATAAATACTGTTCTCCAGGGCTTGGTGAGGTTCAGAGTGATTTAATAAATACTGTTCTCCAGGGCTTGGTGAGGTACAGAGTGATTTAATAAATACTGTTCCCCAGGGCTTGGTGAGGTACAGAGTGATTTAATAAATACTGTTCTCCAGGGCTTGGTGAGGTACAGAGTGATTTAATAAATACTGTTTCCCAGGGCTTGGTGAGGTACAGAGTGATTTAATAAATACTGTTCTCCAGGGCTTGGTGAGGTACAGAGTGATTTAATAAATACTGTTCTCCAGGGCTTGGTACAGAGTGATTTAATAAATACTGTTCTCCAGGGCTTGGTGAGGTACAGAGTGATTTAATAAATACTGTTCTCCAGCGCTTGGTGAGGTACAGAGTGATTTAATAAATACTGTTCTCCAGGGCTTGGTGAGGTTTAGAGTGATTTAATAAATACTGTTCTCCAGGGCTTGGTGAGGTACAGAGTGATTTAATAAATACTGTTCCCCAGGGCTTGGTGAGGTACAGAGTGATTTAATAAATACTGTTCTCCAGGGCTTGGTGAGGTACAGAGTGATTTAATAAATATTGTTCTCCAGGGCTTGGTGAGGTACAGAGTGATTTAATAAATACTGTTCTCCAGGGCTTGGTGAGGTACAGAGTGATTTAATAAATACTGTTCTCCAGGGCTTGGTGAGGTACAGAGTGATTTAATAAATACTGTTCTCCAGGGCTTGGTGAGGTACAGAGTGATTTAATAAATACTGTTCTCCAGGGCTTGGTGAGGTACAGAGTGATTTAATAAATACTGTTCTCCAGCGCTTGGTGAGGTACAGAGTGATTTAATAAATACTGTTCTCCAGGGCTTGGTGAGGTACAGAGTGATTTAATAAATACTGTTCTCCAGGGCTTGGTGAGGTACAGAGTGATTTAATAAATACTGTTCTCCAGGGCTTGGTGAGGTACAGAGTGATTTAATAAATACTGTTCCCCAGGGCTTGGTGAGGTACAGAGTGATTTAATAAATACTGTTCTCCAGGGCTTGGTGAGGTACAGAGTGATTTAATAAATACTGTTCCCCAGGGCTTGGTGAGGTACAGAGTGATTTAATAAATACTGTTCTCCAGGGCTTGGTGAGGTACAGAGTGATTTAATAAATACTGTTCTCCAGGGCTTGGTGAGGTACAGAGTGATTTAATAAATACTGTTCTCCAGGGCTTGGTGAGGTACAGAGTGATTTAATAAATACTGTTCTCCAGGGCTTGGTGAGGTACAGAGTGATTTAATAAATACTGTTCTCCAGGGCTTGGTGAGGTACAGAGTGATTTAATAAATACTGTTCCCCAGGGCTTGGTGAGGTACAGAGTGATTTAATAAATACTGTTCTCCAGGGCTTGGTGAGGTACAGAGTGATTTAATAAATACTGTTCCCCAGGGCTTGGTGAGGTACAGAGTGATTTAATAAATACTGTTCTCCAGGGCTTGGTGAGGTACAGAGTGATTTAATAAATACTGTTCCCCAGGGCTTGGTGAGGTACAGAGTGATTTAATAAATACTGTTCTCCAGGGCTTGGTGAGGTACAGAGTGATTTAATAAATACTGTTCTCCAGGGCTTGGTGAGGTACAGAGTGATTTAATAAATACTGTTCCCCAGGGCTTGGTGAGGTACAGAGTGATTTAATAAATACTGTTCTCCAGGGCTTGGTGAGGTACAGAGTGATTTAATAAATACTGTTCTCCAGGGCTTGGTGAGGTACAGAGTGATTTAATAAATACTGTTCTCCAGCGCTTGGTGAGGTACAGAGTGATTTAATAAATACTGTTCTCCAGGGCTTGGTGAGGTTCAGAGTGATTTAATAAATACTGTTCTCCAGGGCTTGGTGAGGTAC
Organism: Salmo salar; assembly: GCF_965601325.2. Taxonomy (NCBI): domain Eukaryota; kingdom Metazoa; phylum Chordata; class Actinopteri; order Salmoniformes; family Salmonidae; genus Salmo; species Salmo salar. The sequence continues at coordinate 224,211 of NW_027675447.1, forward strand.
AGAGTGATTTAATAAATACTGTTCTCCAGGGCTTGGTGAGGTACAGAGTGATTTAATAAATACTGTTCTCCAGCGCTTGGTGAGGTACAGAGTGATTTAATAAATACTGTTCTCCAGGGCTTGGTGAGGTACAGAGTGATTTAATAAATACTGTTCTCCAGCGCTTGGTGAGGTACAGAGTGATTTAATAAATACTGTTCTCCAGGGCTTAAAGTCCTTGGAAAAAACGGTCCTGCCACCTACGAAATTGAAATCCCAGAGCACAGAAAGACAAAACAGACCTTCCATGTCAATCTACTGAAAGAACGGAGATGTCACTGTCAGTCGGGAACTATTTATCACTAGCAGTGAAGGGAAACAAAGACCGAACTGAACAGTTCTTTCCTTCATGATCAAAACGGTCGTAGATCTGGGACTTATCCTCATCTGTCTCCACAGCAGCAGAAGGATTTGGAGGCTTTTCTTTCTTCCTGACCTTTTTCTCAGACAAGCCAGGCTACACCGCGCTGGTGGAGCACAAGAAACCACTCCAGTTTGCTAGAGAATGTACAGTCGTGGCAAAAAGTTTTGAGAATGACACAAATATTAATTTTCACAAAGTCTGCTGACTCAGTTTGCATATACTCTAGAATTACATTTTAGTCATTTAGCAGAGTGACTTACAGTAGTGAATGCATACATTTCAATTCATAATTTTTTTTAGTATTTCCCCCCCCGTGGGAATCGAAACCACAACCCTGGCGTTGCAAACACCATGCTCTACCATCTGAGCCACAGGGAGCCCAGAATGTTATGAAGAGTGATCAGATGAATTGCAATTAATTGCAAACTCCCTCTATGCCAAAGCAAAGGAACTGAATCCCCAAAAAACATTTCCACTGCATTTCAGCCCTGCCACAAAAGGACCAGCTGACATCATGTCAGTGATTCTCTCGTTAACACAGGTGTGAGTGTTGACGAGGACAAGGCTGGAGATCACTCTGTCATGCTGATTGAGTTCGAATAACAGACTGGAAGCTTGAAAAGGAGGGTGGTGCTTGGAATCATTGTTCTTCCTCTGTCAACCATGGTTACCTGCAAGGAAACACGTGCTGTCATCATTGCTTTGCACAAAAAGGGCTTCACAGGCAAGGATATTGCTGCAAGGATCATCAAGAACTTCAAGGAGAGCGGTTCAATTGTTGTGAAGAAGGCTTCAAGGCGTCCAAGAAAGTCCAGCAAGCGCCAGGACCGTCTCCTAATGTTGATTCAGCTGCGGGATCGGGGCACCACCAGTACAGAGCTTGCTCAGGAATGGCAGCAGGCAGGTGTGAGTGCATCTGCAGGCAGGTGTGAGTGCATCTGCACGCACAGTGAGGCAAAGACTTTTGGAAGATGGCCTGGTGTCAAGAAGGGCAGCAAAGAAGCCACTTCTCTCCAGGAAAAACATCAGGGACAGACTTATATTCTGCACAAGGTACAGGGATTGGACTGCTGAGGACTGGGGTAAAGTAATTTTATCTGATGAATCCCCTTTCCGATTGTTTGGGGCATCCGGAAAAAAGCTTGTCCGGAGAAGACAAGGTGAGCGCTACCATCAGTCCTGTGTCATGCCAACAGTAAAGCATCCTGAGACCATTCATGTGTGAGGTTGCTTCTCAGCCAAGGGAGTGGGCTCACTCACAATTTTGCCTAAGAACACAGCCATTAATAAAGAATGGTACCAACACATCCTCCGAGAGCAACTTCTCCCAACCATCCAGGAACAGTTTGGTGACAAACAATGCCTTTTCAAGCATGATGGAGCACCTTGCCATAAGGCAAAAGTGATAACTAAGTGGCTCGGGGAACAAAACATCGATATTTTGGGTCCATGGCCAGGAAACTCCCCAGACCTTAATCCCATTAAGAACTTGTGGTCAATCCTCAATCCTTGTGGACAAACAAAAACCCACAAATTCTGACAAACTCCAAGCATTGATTAGGCAAGAATGGGCTGCCATCAGTCAGGATGTGGCCCAGAAGTTAATTGACAGCATGCCAGGGCGGATTGCAGAGGTCTTGAAAAAGAAGGGTCAACACTGCAAATATTGACTCTTTGCATCAACTTCATGTAATTGTCAATAAAAGACACTTATGAAATGCTTGTAATTATACTTCAGGATCCATAGTAACATCTGACAAAAATATCTAAAGACACCGAAGCAGCAAACTTTGTGGAAATTAATATTTGAGTCGTTCTCAAAACTTTTGGCCACGACTGTACAGAATTCCAGATTGGCTGCTCCCGGTACTCAAGGAAGAGCTGAGGGTGATAAAGTGTCTAGGGGTCATTGAAAGGTCAAACAGTAACTGGAGTAGCTCTGTAGTCCCCAAGAAAGATGACACAATCAGATATATGTATGGACTTCCAGTCTAATGTTGATGCCTATCTACCCCTTTAGGTTAGATGACCTCAATCGAACTCCTTAGTAAGGCCCAGTACATCTGTACCCAAAACCTACGTCAGGGATACTGGCAAGTGCCCTGAGCTCCGGAAGCAAAACCGCTAACTGCCTTTAGAACACCTTTATCCATCCACGGTTATGCCATTTGGCCTTCAAGGGGGCATCAGCAACCTTCCAAAGGTCCATGGACAAAGTACTTGAAGACTCAGAGTCCTTTGCAGCTACATATTTAGATGGTACATTTGTGTATAGCCGAACCTGGGAAAATAACCTACAGCACCTGCGAGAGGTCTTGCAGCACCTCCACAAAGCAGGTTTGACTGTCCAGCCCAAGAAATGTACCCTGGCTAAGAAAGAAGTCAGATACCTGGGATACCTACTAGGCTTTGGAGTGATCCGGCCTCAGAAAGACAGTGCAAGCAGTGCAGGACTTCCGTCGTCCGCTGCACCAAGTCACAAGTCAAGTCCTTCAATGGACTCGAGGGGTGGTACAGAAGATTTATCCCCAATTAGACACAACCACATCCCTACTCAATGGTGGTGCTACTGGAATCTCCACTAACAGGCTTTAAGGTTCCTGGTAGCCCATATAATACCCCATCCATCAGTCAACATGTCACTAGAGTTTCTCATATCCATCTCCAAGACAGCCACGGAGCCGGCCAGTCTCCTCAGTCTCCCAGGTCCTCAGAGACGCAGGCTGGGAGCCGGCCAGTCTCCTCAGTCTTCCAGGTCCTCAGAGATGCAGGCAGGGAGCCGGCCACGGTGTTGACAGATCATCTGTAACTGTGTCACGTTGGATAACACTGTGGGTGGAGAACACAAAGGAGAGGAGAGGGGGAGGAGAGGAGAGGAGAGGAGAGGAGAGGAGAGGAGAGGAGAGGAGAGGAGAGGAGAGGTGGAGGAGAGGAGAGGAGAAGAGGAGACGAGGAAAGGAGAGGGGGGAAGTCAAACCCTCTCCTCCAGGAAAGCCTCTCTCAGACAGGTCCTTATCCTGGAATAAAGACTTAATCCCTCAGCCTCTCCTACTCCCTCCCTCCCTCTCTCTCTTTCTCCTTATCTCTCTCCCTCTCTCTCCCACTCTACAGGGCTGCTAGCTGTCTGCTGGGGGGACACTAGAGGTACCAGATGTAGGACTCTGTGGCCCCGTGGGACCCTGCTCAGCTCTGCTCTGGGAGACGGCTGTAGATTGATCTATGCCATGTGAAGAGGAGCACAAAGACCTCTGGTGCTAAGCTACGCTACGATGCTACGATGCTACGAGACCTTTACTCTGAGGAACACTGAGGCTACGATGCTACGAGACCTTTACTCTGAGGAACACTGAGGCTACGATGCTACGAGACCTTTACTCTGAGGAACACTGAGGCTACGATGCTACGATGCTACGAGACCTTTACTCTGAGGAACACTGATGCTACGATGCTACGAGACCTTTACTCTGAGGAACACTGAGGCTACGATGCTACGATGCTACGAGACCTTTACTCTGAGGAACACTGAGGCTACGATGCTACGATGCTACGAGACCTTTACTCTGAGGAACACTGAGGCTACGATGCTACGATGCTACGAGACCTTTACTCTGAGGAACACTGAGGCTACGATGCTACGATGCTACGAGACCTTTACTCTGAGGAACACTGATGCTACGATGCTACGAGACCTTTACTCTGAGGAACACTGAGGCTACGATGCTACGAGACCTTTACTCTGAGGAACACTGAGGCTACGATGCTACGAGACCTTTACTCTGAGGAACACTGAGGCTACGATGCTACGATGCTACGAGACCTTTACTCTGAGGAACACTGATGCTACGATGCTACGATGCTACGAGACCTTTACTCTGAGGAACACTGATGCTACGATGCTACGAGACCTTTACTCTGAGGAACACTGAGGCTACGATGCTACGAGACCTTTACTCTGAGGAACACTGAGGCTACGATGCTACGATGCTACGAGACCTTTACTCTGAGGAACACTGATGCTACGATGCTACGAGACCTTTACTCTGAGGAACACTGATGCTACGATGCTACGAGACCTTTACTCTGAGGAACACTGAGGCTACGATGCTACGATGCTACGAGACCTTTACTCTGAGGAACACTGAGGCTACGATGCTACGATGCTACGAGTCCTTTACTCTGAGGAACACTGAGGCTACGATGCTACGATGCTACGAGACCTTTACTCTGAGGAACACTGAGGCTACGATGCTACGAGACCTTTACTCTGAGGAACACTGATGCTACGATGCTACGAGACCTTTACTCTGAGGAACACTGAGGCTACGATGCTACGATGCTACGAGACCTTTACTCTGAGGAACACTGAGGCTACGATGCTACGATGCTACGAGTCCTTTACTCTGAGGAACACTGAGGCTACGATGCTACGATGCTACGAGACCTTTACTCTGAGGAACACTGAGGCTACGATGCTACGAGACCTTTACTCTGAGGAACACTGATGCTACGATGCTACGAGACCTTTACTCTGAGGAACACTGAGGCTACGATGCTACGAGACCTTTACTCTGAGGAACACTGAGGCTACGATGCTACGATGCTACGAGACCTTTACTCTGAGGAACACTGATGCTACGATGCTACGAGACCTTTACTCTGAGGAACACTGAGGCTACGATGCTACGATGCTACGAGACCGTTACTCTGAGGAACACTGAGGTATCGAGATGTATCATCAGGATGTATCGTGGTGGGAAGATCCTACCTGTCTGATCTCATCACCGTGTTCTGTGTTGCCTGGCGATAATGAAAAACACATTGCATAATGGGGTTTTTTTCCAGGCAATTTTTTTTTTAAATCTCTCTTTTGTTCCCTATCAATCCAAGGGCCACTCAACAAAAAAGTGTGTTGTTCAGTGGTCCAGGAAGCTGAAATAGAAAGTGCATTTCACAAAGATTATGATAGGCTAGGCAGTGAAAAATGATGATAGGTTAGAGTTGCGAGATGTGTGATTTTGCACCATGACTTCATCTTACCTCCATCTCCACACCCACCACATCCCCGTGTATAACGGTCCCGTGTGGCTCAGTCGGTCGAGCGTGGTGTTTGCAACGCCAGGGTTGTGGGTTCGATTCCCACGGGGGACCAGTACAGGGGGAAAAGAATCTATGAAATGTATGCATTCACTACTGTAAGTCGCTCTGGATAAGAATATCTGCTAAATGACTAAAATTTAAACATTTAAAATAACGCCATTCAGATGTGTAAAACACATTCAGACCATTTAACCCCCACAGTATAACCTCCCGGACTTCGTCTTTATTACTAGTGTGTTTATTATACTACAGATATACTGTGGCTGTGGAGATGGAGCAACGCTGCAGCTACATTAATATTGCACATATTACCCTCCTCTCCTGGGTCCTCTCTCGGTAACCATCAGTGAATAATGCAGAGATACTGGAAGACACTGGAATACAGTATAATGGGTTTTACTGATGGTTTGGTGCATAATAGAAGCTGTTTGCATGTAGCATACACAGACGGGGGAGGGGAGGGGAGGGGAGGGGAGGGGAGGAGAGGAGAGGAGAGGAGAGGAGAGGAGAGGAGAGGAGAGGAGAGGAGAGGAGAGGAGAGGAGAGGGGAGGAGAGGGGGAAAGGCTGTAGTTATGACTACAATATAAACACGTGCCTTATGCCTTTTGATACACATTGAATTATTGAATCTCTTTCCTCTCTGACAACCAACACACACGAGGAGCTGGTGAGATCTTGTATCTTAACAATAGTACATGATGCTGAAATGAAGGATTGATCAAACATTTTTTTAAAACACTCCCAAATAAGGTACTTTTCAGTTAAAGAACGTGAATGTTCTCCGATGTGTAATTATTGTGAATTATTTTTTATTTTCTCAAGATTCATCTGGTGCACGAAGATTATTATTTTATTTTTTTAAACAATTACTTGAATTTTACAATTTTGGTTTATAATTACGTCCAAGTAAAAGAGAATTCTGTAATGAAATTCTCTTCTGATCCCTTCCAAATAACATTACAAGGAAACTCCAATTTCCTTCTGTACGATTTCTGAACCATGAAATTAGAAACTTAAAAAAAAAAAAATACTTCCTCGTTGAATAAACGTTTCCAGGGAGCAAATAATAACAGTTGAAATATAAATAAATTAGATATGGTTTTATAATTATAATATTATCAGTCCCCCTTTAATGTATTTTTCTAACTTTAAAAGATCACAATGTTATTTATAGAACTCCATTTCCCCAGGATTTATTTTATTTATTTATTTATTATGATTCAGCGTCCCCCATCCTCTAAAATCCACACATTTCTTCACAGACCGTCATCTTTCAGAGTTATCAGAGAGTTCAATACGCAGTGTGTGTGTGTGTGTGTGTGTGTGTGTGTGTGTGTGTGTGTGTGTGTGTGTGTGTGTGTGTGTGTGTGTGTGTGTGTGTGTGTGTGTGTGTGTGTGTGTGTGTGTGTGTGTGGGTGTGGTAGTTGCTGAGCAAGGAGAGGCAGGAAGCACATCATACAGTGCAGCGTTCTTATTTTAAGGCTCAGCTATTTACAACATGTAGAATTCATCCAACAAGATGCTTGACCGGGCTCAAAGTCAATAATAAACTGATTTTAAAATTAGTCCAACGAATACAAAGACTGAAGATCAGTCTGACTAGCCCCTAGGACTCACATCAGCCCCTAACGTAACCCCCCATTGCAGAGACAGGCAGCCATTTTGTATTGAATCTCCCGTAACTCTCTAGAACTGAGCATTTAAACCCTCCAGCCACTGGCAGAGACCAGGTGACAGGAAATAGAAAACACCTGTATTAATAGAAGGCGCCTTGTCCAACTAAAGGAGGAAGCCGTCACTGTAACGAACGTCATATGCGGAAGTAGGGGACCAAAGCGCAGCGTGGTGAGTGTTCATATTCAATATTTAATTAATAGAAACACTTTAAACAAAACACGAAAATGAACGGCAGCCTACAGTTCTGCTAGGTACAAAACTAAACAGAAAATAATCCCCCCACAAAACCCCAAAGGAAAAACAGGCTGCCTGTGTATGACTCTCAATCAGCAACAACGATCTACAGCTGTTCCTGATTGAGAGCCACACACGGCCGAAACCAAAGAAACAAACCAACATAGAAAAATAAACATAGAACGCCCACCCATGTAACACCCTGGCCTAACCAAAAATAGAGAACTAAAAACCCCTCTCTATGGCCAGGGCGTTACAGTCACACGATAAACTCCGGGTTCAAGAGCCTTATTGCTTTTACAAAATGGTTAGCAACGGTTAACATCTTGTTCATCTTTTTTTTTCCTTCTTTAAAACCTCTTGAAACGCTGATCCCGTAATCGGGATCAACATCCAGCGAAAAAAATCAGAGCGCCATATTCATAACCAAATCTAATAATTTCTGTTTCTCAAACATAGGACTATTTTTACACCGTTTTATAGATACACCTCTCCTGAATCGAACCACGTTGTCCGATTTCAAAAAGGCTTTACAGCGAAAGCAAAACATTACATTATGTTAGGAGAGTACATCGTCAAAATAGACACACCGCCATTTTCCGACCAACTAGCATGTATCACAAATAACCAAAACCACAGCTAAATGAAGCACTAACCTTTGACAATCTTCATCAGATGACACTCCTAGGACATTATGTTACACAATACGTGCATTCTTTTGTTCGAATAAAGTTCATATTTATATATAAAAACAGCATTTTACATCGGCGCGTGATGTTCAGAAAATATTTTAAATGAGTACATTTGTTTTATTTCGTCCTTCCACCAGCCGATATAGTCCAGGCGAAAGCCAGTCGTTAGCTCTGAGGTTCTGAAGTTGCTAACCAAACAGTCTGGTCAGTATTAAAGGGCTAATCAGTAGTTGCTACATACTGTATGTAGCACCCATTGTTCTTGAAGAATGCCTCATGAGCCTATTTCAACTGTCGTACCCCATCAGATCCCAAAAATATAAACTGGTTTTACTTGTAAATAAGGTAAATGTAAACAAAACATACAGTACCAGTCAAAAGTTTGGACACAGCGACTCATTCAAGGGTTTTTCTTTATTTGGACTATTTTCTACATTGTAGAATAATAGTGAAGACATCAAAACTATGAAATAACACGTATGGAATCATGTAGTAACCATAAAAAGAATGAAACAAATCAAAATATATTTTATATTTGAGATTCTTCAAAGTAGCCGCCCTTTGCCTTGATGACAGCTTAGCACACTCTTGGCATTCTCTCAACCAGCTTCACCTGGAATGCTTTTCCAACGGTCTTGAAGGAGTTCCCACATATGCTGAGCACTTGTTGGCTGCTTTTCCTTCACTCTGCGGTCCAACTCATACCAATTGGGTTGAGGTCGGGTGATTGTGGAGGCCGGGTCATCTGATGCAGCACTACATCACTCTCCTTCTTGGTCAAATAGCCCTTACACAGCCTGGAGGTGTGTTGGGTCATTGTCCTGTTGAAAAACAAATGATGGTCCCACTAAGCGCATACCAGATGGGATGGCGTATCGCTGCAGAATGCTGTGGTAGCCATGCTGGTTAATTGTGCCTTGAATTCTAAATAAATTCCAGTTAAATTCTCTAAAATGACGTTGTAGGCGGCTTACGGTAGAGACATGAACATTTAATAATTTGGCAACAGCTCTGGTGGACATTCCTGCAGTTAGCATGCCAACTGCACGCTCCCTAAAAACTTGAGACATCTGTGGCATTGTGTTGTGTGACAAAACTGCACATTTTTAGAGTGGCCTTTAATTGTCCCCCAGCACAAGGTGCACCTGTGTAATGATCATGCTGTTTAATCAGCTTCTTGATATACCACACCTGTCAGGTGGATGGATTATCTTGGCAAAGGAGAAATACTAACAGGGATGTAAACAAATTTGTGCACAGAATTTGAGAGAAATAAGCTTTTTGTGCGTATGGAACATTTCTGGGATCTTCTATTTCAGCTCATGAAACATGAGACAGACACTTTAAATGTTGTGTTTATATTTTTGTTCAGTGTACATGGCAAGGTAGAAAACTGTAAAATGTTGATCAGGTCAGATACGTTTAGAGCAGAAACTCACCTCCTGCTTTAGACTCCCAAACAGCACTGCTTCAGACTCCCAAACAGCACTGCTCTAGACTCCCAAACAGCACTGCTCTAGACTCCCAAACAGCACTGCTCCAGACTCCCAAACAGCACTGCTCCAGACCAAACAGCACTGCTCTAGACTCCCAAACAGCACTGCTCTAGACTCCCAAACAGCACTGCTCTAGACCCCCAAACAGCACTGCTCTAGACTCCCAAACAGCACTGCTCTAGACCCCCAAACAGCACTGCTCTAGACTCCCAAACAGCACTGCTCTAGACTCCCAAACAGCACTGCTCTAGACTCCCAAACAGCACTGCTCTAGACTCCCAAACAGCACTGCTCCAGACTCCCAAACAGCACTGCTCCAGACCAAACAGCACTGCTCTAGACTCCCAAACAGCACTGCTCTAGACTCCCAAACAGCACTGCTCTAGACCCCCAAACAGCACTGCTCTAGACTCCCAAACAGCACTGCTCTAGACCCCCAAACAGCACTGCTCTAGACTCCCAAACAGCACTGCTCTAGACTCCCAAACAGCACTGCTGTAGACTCCCAAACAGCACTGCTCTAGACTCCCAAACAGCACTGCTCTAGACTCCCAAACAGCACTGCTCTAGACTCCCAAACAGCACTGCTCTAGACTCCCAAACAGCACTGCTCTAGACTCCCAAACAGCACTGCTCTAGACTCCCAAACAGCACTGCTCTAGACTCCCAAACAGCACTGCTCTAGACTCCCAAACAGCAGTGCTCTAGACTCCCAAACAGCACTGCTCTAGACTCCCAAACAGCACTGCTCTAGACTCACATTAAACATTACAGCCAGCTAGGTAGCCAGGTAGTTGTAGATACCGGTAACTATTAGCAACTGGGTATAATTGGTTCCAAAGTTGCTTCAAGCATAAGAGTACCTGTAACTATGCTAGCTAGCTAGCTACCATTCAGCTGTTTTTATGATAACCTAATTATCTGAAGAGTAAAGTTTTAGTAGTTACCTGGCTAGCTAACTAAACAGCTGGAACTACCTAGCTGGCTGTATTGGTCCAGGGAGTAGGTTAGCTGGCTAGCTAACTAAACAGCTGGAACTAACTAGCTGGCTGTATTGGTCCAGGGAGTAGGTTAGCTGGCTAGCTAACTAAACAGCTGGAACTACCTAGCTAGCTGTATTGGTCCAGGGAGTAGGTTACCTGGCTAGCTAACTAAACAGCTGGAACTACCTAGCTAGCTGTAATGGTCCAGGGAGTAGGTTAGCTGGCTAGCTAACTAATCAGCTGGAACTACCTAGCTGGCTGTATTGGTCCAGGGAGTAGGTTACCTGGCTAGCTAACTAAACAGCTGGAACTACCTAGCTGGCTGTAATGGTCCAGGGAGTAGGTTAGCTGGCTAGCTAACTAAACAGCTGGAACTACCTAGCTGGCTGTAATGGTCCAGGGAGTAGGTTAGCTGGCTAGCTAACTAAACAGCTGGAACTACCTAGCTGGCTGTAATGGTCCAGGGAGTAGGTTAGCTGGCGAGCTAACTAAACAGCTGGAACAACCTAGCTGGCTGTAATGGTCCAGGGAGTAGGTTAGCTGGCTAGCTAACTAAACAGCTGGAACTACCTAGCTGGCTGTAATGGTCCAGGGAGTAGGTTAGCTGGCTAGCTAACTAAACAGCTGGAACTACCTAGCTGGCTGTAATGGTCCAGGGAGTAGGTTAGCTGGCTAGCTAACTAAACAGCTGGAACTACCTAGCAGGCTGTAATGGTCCAGGGAGTAGGTTAGCTGGCTAGCTAACTAAACAGCTGGAACTACCTAGCTGGCTGTATTGGTCCAGGGAGTAGGTTAGCTGGCTAGCTAACTAAACAGCTGGAACTACCTAGCTGGCTGTAATGGTCCAGGGAGTAGGTTAGCTGGCTAGCTAACTAAACAGCTGGAACTACCTAGCTGGCTGTAATGGTCCAGGGAGTAGGTTAGCTGGCTAGCTAACTAAACAGCTGGAACTACCTAGCAGGCTGTAATGGTCCAGGGAGTAGGTTAGCTGGCTAGCTAACTAAACAGCTGGAACTACCTAGCTGGCTGTATTGGTCCAGGGAGTAGGTTAGCTGGCTAGCTAACTAAACAGCTGGAACTACCTAGCTGGCTGTAATGGTCCAGGGAGTAGGTTAGCTGGCTAGCTAACTAAACAGCTGGAACTACCTAGCTGGCTGTAATGGTCCAGGGAGTAGGTTAGCTGGCTAGCTAACTAAACAGCTGGAACTACCTAGCTGGCTGTAATGGTCCAGGGAGTAGGTTAGCTGGCTAGCTAACTAAACAGCTGGAACTACCTAGCTGGCTGTAATGGTCCAGGGAGTAGGTTAGCTGGCTAGCTAACTAAACAGCTGGAACTACCTAGCTGGCTGTATTGGTCCAGGGAGTAGGTTAGCTGGCTAGCTAACTAAACAGCTGGAACTACCTAGCTGGCTGTAATGGTCCAGGGAGTAGGTTAGCTGGCTAGCTAACTAAACAGCTGGAACTACCTAGCTGGCTGTATTGGTCCAGGGAGTAGGTTAGCTGGCTAGCTAACTAAACAGCTGGAACTACCTAGCTAGCTGTAATGTTTAATGTATCCCCACTGGCTGGCAGAACAACCGATTGGCAAACGTACTGCAAACGGAGACATTTTCAGGAACAATTCTGAATCTGTTACTACTATGTGCAGTAGGGTGCTGGTGCTATACAGGGTCGTTAGCAAGGTAAAGGACCACTACAATGGGTTACCTGCAGATCAGCTGAATCTCCTCACCCTGTGTGTTGCTGTTGTTGGGAGAGTCCACAGTGTTAACCTAGACAACCATACTGGGAGAGTCCAAAGTGTTAACCTACACCACACCACCATACTGGGAGAGTCCAAAGTGTTAACCTACACCACACCACCATACTGGGAGAGTCCACAGTGTTAACCTACACCACCATACTGGGAGAGTCCAAAGTATTAACCTACACCACACCACCGTACTGGGAGAGTCCACAGTGTTAACCTACACCACACCACCGTACTGGGAGAGTCCACAGTGTTAACCCACACCACACCACCATACTGGGAGACTCCACCGTGTTAACCTACACCACCACACTGGGAGAGTCCAGTGTTAACCTACACCACACCACCGTACTGGGAGAGTCCACAGTGTTAACCTACACCACCACACTGGGAGAGTCCAGTGTTAACCTACACCCCACCACCATACTGGGAGAGTCCACAGTGTTAACCTACACCACACCACCGTACTGGGAGAGTCCACAGTGTTAACCTACACCACCACACTGGGAGAGTCCACAGTGTTAACCTACACCACACTACCGTAGTGGGAGAGTCCACCATGTTAACTCACACCAAAGTACTGGGAGAGTCCACAGTGTTAACCTACACCACACCACCATACTGGGAGAGTCCACAGTGTTAACCTACACACCACCACCTATACTGGGAGAGTCCACAGTGTTAACCTACACCACACCACCACACTGGGAGAGTCCACAGTGTTAACCCACACCACACCACTACCGTACTGGGAGAGTCCACAGTGTTAACCTACACCACACCACCACACTGGGAGAGTCCACAGTGTTAACCCACACCACACCACTACCGTACTGGGAGAGTCCACAGTGTTAACCTACACCACACCACCACACTGGGAGAGTCCACAGTGTTAACCTACACCATCACACTGGGAGAGTCCACAGTGTTAACCTACACCACACCACCACACTGGGA